>NW_018164577.1:833390-851884 GCF_001263595.1 Phalaenopsis equestris
AAAAGTAAAATAGCGGCGGTATTTTTTATACAATATGAAAGATTTGGGTGGCATAAATGTAAAAAATCACAGTTTAAGTGTTAAATTTGTAAGAACATAAGAATTGGGTGGTGTGCGCGTAAATGCCCTTAACTTTTAGTTTTAAGTAGAATGAGACTAGATAATCGAATAGTTAAATAAAAAGAAAAACAAAGTAAAATTTAATCTCTATACCATAGTCAATCAAGTATAGTGAAACAAATGATGGGAAAATTATGAACATACCTGTCCTGGATCATCAGTCAATATATTCAGCATGCTCTCCGCAAAACTACTCGTTGCTGCAACATGAAGTGGAGTAATACCAGAGGTGCCACGCACATCTGGTCTAAATAAATTATTTAAGCCTCCATCTGAAATTTTATCTAGTTTGTATCCTAACAGGAGCTTGACTGTTAAGTTGGAATTCCTCTGTACAGCATAATGTAGTAGATATTCTGACATTAGAAGGTCAATAGGAGAACGCCCATATGTTTCTATGTTTCCCTCAAACAATATGTCCAGGAGCTTTTTTACAATAGCACACCAATCATGATCAATTGTGAATCTCAAAATCGGTCCAAAGCGCGAAAGAGAGAGTTTCTGAACAGCTATTCTCAAACTCTGAACTAGATCTTAACTGACTCCTACGGAGAAGCCAACCAATTTCATGTAAGAAATTCAAATTTTTCTCCGAAAGTTCTTCAGAAATCTCCAGCACTTGTATTTCAGCGCAAATGTCCTCTTCTGCTACTATGAAGGGAAAGAAACAAGGGCTAAGTACGTTATCTTCAATCTGAAAAATGATAAGAAATCGAAGTTATGATTTGCTAAGAAAAGAAGAAAACTTTAGTCGTTGTAATTGCATGATCTCAATGAATCCTCGGCCATTTGTGTCAGGAATGTGACAGGAGAAGCTGAGAGATTGGAGCTGTTCATTCCTGTTTCCACTGCTGCTGTAGTCAGAATATTGGATTGTGGGTTCA
This sequence comes from Phalaenopsis equestris, assembly GCF_001263595.1. Taxonomy (NCBI): domain Eukaryota; kingdom Viridiplantae; phylum Streptophyta; class Magnoliopsida; order Asparagales; family Orchidaceae; genus Phalaenopsis; species Phalaenopsis equestris. The sequence goes on from NW_018164577.1 coordinate 834,395, forward strand.
TCTGTTTCTTTTATTAGATATTTCCCTTCAAATGAACATAGTAACCTGACATTGAAACAGAAAATAAGAAAGCTTTGAAGGTGGAAAAAAGAAGATCAAAGAGAAAAGTGTAAAAATAGTCCATTGATTCTTTGAAGGAGTGCTAATTTAATCGTCAGACTCTTTTAATATGGGTTGACATAGTCCCTAATGATAACTATGCTGCAAACATTAAAAAAAATATGGGAACAAATTTAGCACATTTATAAACTCTGGGATTAAAATGACTCGATGTAAATAGTCAGGGGACTGATTTGGGACTTTACTCGAAGATAAAACTAAAATTCGTTAGCCAACAAAGGTTTAATCTTGAAATCTTATAAATGAAAATGAGATTAGAAACCTTGTGGTCGATCGAACAAGATTGTAACCTTTCACTTTAAAGTTAACCTTTGAAGAAGGAGGAACAGCAATGGGTGTGACAGCAACAATCCTGTTACAATCAGATCTCTCCATGATCAAGGATTTGTTCAAAACAACCTGACCTGAAGTAGTTGCAAGAAAATTAGAACCATTTCAATTAATATGAGCTAACAGCATAGAAAATCAACGCACCATTGTAAATAAAGACAATGTGGTGTTGCACCCTCGCATAAATCCATCCTATTCTCCAAAAATCATCATTAGAGAGAAAGAGTAGCCTCTTCAAGCTAGAGCCAAGATCATGGCACAACTGCAAATAAGAAGATATTATAATCTGTAAGCAGCATGATCATAATGATAAACTATAGGGGCATTTAGATACATACCATCCAATACCTATGTATTTACATATCTAACACCTAAACTTTAATTTTCACATTTATACCACCCAAATTTTTCATATCACATCAAAAATACCATCATTTTAATTTTTAAAAAGTAAAATACACCTTTTAATGCATAGGTAAGGTGGCATGTATGTAAAAAATTGAAGTTTAGGTGTTAGATATGTAAATACATATGAAATGTGATGTAAATCTTCCTAAACTGTAATTATTCAATATAAACTGCACACCTCATCCCACATAGACACCTCAAGACAAAGGTAAACTGTAAGAACGATGCAACCAGGTCTGATATAGCTTTCCATGTCCGTAGGGCTATTAGACAACCAGTCAAAGATCTGCAATTCAAGCATAAGCGACCATTTGAACATTTGGGAAGCATCAATCATTTTATAACAGCCAATCTTATGAAAATAAGATACAGGTTCAACATTACAATTACCTGTGCCCGTAAAACAAGAGGAAAATCATTAGGCTCCTTCCCAAAAAGTTTGAATACTATTCTATCAGTACGACTCTGGAAAAGGAAAAGAAACAATTGATCAAGTAGTATATTTTGAGCAATACAGATTTTCTATAAAAGAAAACTTGTCCAACAAATAAAAAAACTTCCTGCTCAAACATCTACCAGTAGTTATGCCAAGCAGCTTGTAACAAAAATATTCCTAATCTAAAGCACTAAAGGAAGCAAACATTGGACAAACAAAAACTAAACATATAATTTTTGTAAAGAAAGATGCTTTTGGCATAGAGGGGAGAAAATAATCATAGAAAAAAATATTCATCAGCACGTGAGAATATTATCCTTAATAGTTTGCATTAGCTAAATTTATCCTTTTAAGAAACATCATCACAATGAGGATTTGGATATAATTCCAGCTTATTTTTCAATGGCTTCTAATCTCATAGACTTAGGAAGATGTCTATGGGTTATAAGTTGAATTTGAAAAAATAAAATTAATTAGATATGCACAATACTATTGAAACTTTGCTGCGAAATTTATATAAGCTGATGTGAAACAAAAACTTAAGATTAATATTTATTAATTATTCAGTGAATATAGAATAATAGTGTGCTCAATTTAATAATTTTAAATAAAATGACTGACGGATTCGGATATTATGCAACGTTCAAAAGTTACTAGAACTAAAGATTTTTTGTCTCTAGACTATTATGTTATAATTATATATTTCATTAAAGATTTTAGGCATAATATGATCAATTTAAGAATTGTTATTATTATATATTTTATTTCATTAAAGATTTTAGGCAACAAATTAAGGACAGATTAAGCTACAGTTTATCAAAAATAGTATACATGCGTACATACATACATACATATATGTTTCTTGTTAGAATTATATCACCTGTGATTAAAATATAGAAAGAAAACTAATAGCATTTTATTTTTGGCTGCAAACCCCTGCCGATAAAAAAAAATTAAACTAGTTAAATTAGATCTTATTTTAAATTTGTAGTTCATGAATACTCTTTCAATAATTAAAAAATCCCAAAGAAGATTTACAGATATAATACAATTCTCCATTTGATTTTGTAGATTATGAAACTAAACCCACATTAGATCATATTAATAAAAAAATTTAAGAGTTTAAAATGTTATAGAAGACACGATTTGTGTTTATTTTCTGCTATAATTGTAGCCTTTTGTTGCAAGATTTTTCATAGCTCGTGGTTTTCTTGTAATTATAAAAAAGGGTATCTGAAGTGTGTTAAGAAAATAATTCCTTTAATATTTCAATTTGAGTGTTTTCCTTTTTGCTTGAATACAAGTTGGATGTTATTCTTTCCAGCTTGGTAAGAAAGAAAGATAATCGAAGGTTAACTATATCACGGCTAATCCGTACAAAACTATCATCAAATTGATTGTCGGTATTTCCAATGCATATGCCACCATTAAGTACACGTGATTATACCATTGGGGTTTGCTAATGGATTTCCATCAGCCTTGCCAACGATATTTGTTGTGAGCATATCTATAAGAAATCAATTTATAGCAGGTATTTCTAATGTATTTTGATCGCAGGAATTCATTTCCATAGGGAATTGACCACGGTAAGTTTTATGGAAGAATTTGTCACTAAAGTTATTTTATGGTGAATTTACCCCTCAAAAATCATACATTTTCCTATGGTGTATTTCGTAAAAGTAGAACAAAAAAGATGATAGATCAAAATAATAAACTAACCTCACAAGAACATATCTTTAAGAACGTTAAATGCATTGAGCAATTACTACACTCAAATCAGTATCATGAAGTTTAAATTTTGAAGGGAAAAGAAGTAAAAGAAGCAATGCCAAAAACAACCCCTAGCAAAATTTTCTTGTTGGAAAATTGATGTTTGAACACACTAACATATCCATGACTTCGATTTCAGCTAAAAATACACCATCTTAAAAAAGTTTATTGCTGAAGGACTATTCTAGTAGCTAAATGATGCGAACATTGTCTTTTGCAGTTTTCCAAGCATTATGCCACATGTGATTATATAATATATCCAATTTCTATGTGCCATATCCGGTTTAAACAAGTGTGAATTCCTATTCTGAAGAATTACTTGCAATTTACTGTGACACTTGTTGCAAATCCACATGCAACAACATCGGTATTTTGTAGTTATTATTTGTGGGGCTTATTGGACCACTACTATAGCTTCATTTTGTTGCTTCTCCACTTTCAATGCGTCAGTGGCTTCCAACGAAATTTAAGGTTTTCAACATCTTTCTGTTACCTTCTCATCATTTTTTATTTTAATTTTTGGCTTACCCTCTTGTTTCAAGAAATCCTATAAGCCAAATGAAAATTTTATAAATAGATAGCACGGGCCATCAATAAATAGCAATTGATTCAATAAATTTTATTCAAATTTCATGCACATAATTATCTCCTTGAGCTGACAAGAGATTTGAATCTTATTTTTGTTAGTATTTTGTTAGAATTTTGATTTTATTTAAATTTAATACAACTGAGATTTCACTATGGTGAAAAAATAAAATCTCAATTGTGCATTGACTTTAAATGATTCAAATTTCCTGTTTATTCTTTTGGATTTACTTAATGAACGCATTATAATTTTGGCTATAATTCTCATATGCTATAATTTTCACCCAAATAAAGTAAGTTTTTTAAGTATTTAGTGATCTATCATATAAATTGACTTTTTTGTGTTATTAGAATTCACAGTGTCATCCTAGTTGCCTTAGGAACGCAAGCCCCTTGATTGTCCAATATCAAACTAGCATCATAACTCATGATTGCATATTATTTCAACAAAATATAAGAAGTGCAGAGTGATCAATAAAACAAATAAAAAATGACACAATTCAAACAGAATCAACTATGTTATGATTCTAAATGAAAACATCATAATTGTTGTCAGAATCAAAATTTCATTTATGCATTTAACGGAGAGTTTGGTATAGGAAGATTTTCAAAGTGTGTTGATATTTGAAAGATTTTTTAAATATTATCGCCTATTTGATTTCAAAAAATAAAATAAAATAAAATTATTGAAACAAGTATAGTAGTACATGCATTATTTTAGCCAAGTGTTGCAAGTAAAAGAAAATCAACATGGACCAAGATAAAAAATGAACTTAAGAGCAATATCTAAAATTTGGGGAATCAAGAGATCGAATAAATAATCAATTTAAAACTTATAAAAGATTAATTATATTATATTCCAATGCCATGAATATTTTACACATATTGTAGCTACACATACTTTCCTCTAGGTATTATCATTACTATTTTTTAATAAATGTCTTTAGAAAAATTTTAGCAATGAATTAAGCTACATTTACAAAAAAATTACAAGAGGCATTTTTTAGGATTTGTGAATATTATAGTATGTTACACGCATTCTATTAGAACAAAGCACGTAGGATTCATATTCCTAAACAAAAAATTAATACCATCTCCTTTAAAGGCTATTGCATGCAAACCAACACAAAAAACATGCATCGTTAAATATGATTTTATTGAATAGTATGAAATAATTTTGATGTATGCATACAACAACAACAAGCTTTTTCCCACTATGGGGTAGCTACATGAATCTTTTTTTTTCTTTTTTTTTCCATTGTCCTATTGAGTGTCATATTTCCATTTAATTCTAATAAATTAAGATGATTTTTATACAACATGCCCAGATATTTAAAGATAATACTGAAATTAAATCAAAACCTATATTAGATCGTATAGATGAACATAAAGCTATAGCAGAAAAAAAATTGAGTTGATAGCTGAAAATAAATTGAGTACAATATCATATTTGAATTTGAATTTCGATTAAATAAATTCATGAATAGGATACGATTTTAGACAAGAATTTTCACAAAAATTAGGTCAAACATATTTAATTTCACAAACACCAAATTAAAGCAATACAAAACGAATATATAAAGATAATCACATATAGTTCAAGAGATAAGCAGTCTCTCAAAATTCCTACAATTCGAGAGGTAGAAAATCTCTCCCAATCTCTAAATCTAAGACTCACAATAATAATCTCATACATAATCCTAACCCTAAATATATCTGCCCTTTTTATAATCATAAGAATAATAATAATAAATTACTAATTTTCCCTTATCAGTCATAACATTTCCCCTCTCAAAAGGACAATATCCTCAAGGTGAAAAAAATTGTTATTGGATCAAGTTATATGGCTCCCATGTGGCGTCATCATCTGACAATCCTCAATTTAAGCAAAAAATCGTAGTGACCCGCATAGTCTCAACATGTCGTTTTGTGCACATCCTTTAATTGCATCTAAATATAATGGTACCCTAACTTCAAGTCAATCCTAAAAAATACCATCTCCTTAAACAACTCATCTAAGAGCTTGTCGATCCCTGGAATCTCTGTCAACTTTATATCATGTGTCCCTTCCCTAATATCCAACTCGATCAAGAATCTCATCCATGCGTCCTGAATCACCCTCATCATAGTCTTCAATGTCACCAACGTCTTGCACAAATTGGGGTCACTTTGAAGCACAATCATCTTATATCCCTCACGAATACTCTATATATCTAAATCAGTCCCTTACAAACTCCCTCGCTCAACTCTATTTGTCTCTTTCTCATCATTACATTTGAATAGCCTTCCATCTGGAAGGCTGTCATAGCAAAAAACACGTCTGCAATTGGAGGCAGCCCTCCATTGGAATCCGACCCATTATGGTTCTTTATTTCATGTCAAAATTCTTCAAATTGATGTTCTCCAGCTCTGAATCGCACGTCGTCCCGTTTTGTCTGCTAACGCTCGTTACAAACTTCATGTTGTCGTGCAATTCCCTTCAGAGGCTACTAGTGGAATTTATTCTCGACTCCTTCATTCAATCTTGCTTGCTTTTGTTTGTTAGAACCATATGAATATTGTGTTATTTCTCCCAAGTGTTGTTGCTTGAGTCCACTTTTGATTACTTCGCTCAATACCGCAGCTCTAGGCTCACCTAAAGCAGCGACGATGCCCTGATGTTGTGTGAATCCTTTTGGCTGCTATTGCTCACATCGGTTCCTGAGCCGTCGTTCAATCCCTCGGAGGGCGGAAGTGGTTTTTTGTGAAACTCCATGATCATTTTCATAATTTATTCCGGAGCCTTGACTTTCCGCTTGAGTTGCCCCTCCATGAACGAGAAAAGCTTCTTCTCTATAAATGAGAAACACTCATTTATCTCAGATCTGATGTGACTCGGCTCTTTCTCTAATTTCTCTCAAGAACATCAACTTCCTTGGTTGTCACTATTCCAGGATGATTTTGATTACAAAAGTTGAAATAATGTAAGCTAAAATTTCGTCATGGGTTCCAAGGCCAGCTCGAATGATGTTGATTCGCAACTGCCGCAATATGCAGTCATGGAATCATGTGTCTCCAAAGTGATCTCGTCGGTGACTTCCTGGCTAGCCCTTACCGTGATAAAAAAAAGCATGCGAGGGAGAACCTGCATGTCGCAATCGATTAAAATACGTACACCTTGATCTTCCCGGCTATCTCAAGTCACGACTGTATCGTTAGACCATATTGTCGCTTCCCACGTAGCTCGATCACGTCTCATTGTCCTCTTCCCAGAGAGCTCTAATTGTGATTGTATCAAATGGCTCAGTCACGAAGGCAACGCACGATTGAGTCTATGTTGCATTCCCTTCATTTATCCTCCCAGATTGCTCGGATCACAACTGTTTCGCGAGGCTAGGTCACGAAAATATGCGGCTGCGATATTGTAGTTTATCTCCAAAAAACTAATCGTTCGGATACCATTTAATATGATTGATTTGTCACAAAAATTAGGGCAAACACATATTTTATTTCACAAACACCAAATCAAAACAATACAGCACGAATATATAAAAATAACACCTACAATTCGAGAGGTAGGCGCTCTCCCAATTGCTACAATTCGAGAGTTAGGAAAACTCTCCCAAACATAAACCTAAGACTCGCAACAATAACCTCAAACATAACCCTAACCCTAAACATATTAGCTCTATTTATACTAAGAACAACAATAATAACAGAAGACTAAATTGCTCTTAGGAAAATAAAAGATTAAAAAAAACTTCTCTTAGGCATCGTCATAGCAGAATACTAAATGAACCAATCAATTTGATAGTGCAATTCCTGATGGCGTATCAATGAAAATAATCCCCATATTAAATGTCAAACTAATCTTTAAATTCACAAAAAGAATGCTAATCGTGCCAATATTTCAAGAAATTTATTAAAAATGAATGTCATAAAAAAATTAAATTATAAAACACCATCCATAATGCTAATGGTGCATAATTCATCAAAACTCATTTAAGACATGGGAGTTCGTCTTTTTTAAATATATCAATATAAAAATATTAATATGGGATGAAATAATTTTAATAGAAGATTGTTTTAGCCTCAATTTAAAAAAATTGGGGACTAATTTGACATTTCTATAAACTCTGAGGCTAAAATGACCCCATATAAATAGTCAAGGAACTATTTTGGCCCTTTCCTCTTTTATAAAATCATACTTTTATTTGGTTTATCCAATGATCAAAGCAACATTGCAAGATATTAAACATTTACAAATATATGGTCAAAGATGTAACAAATAGCCTTAAATTCTACAAAACATTTGATTCCAATTTCAATATTGTGCAAATGTTGAATGTGTGATTCATTGAATCTTGTTCTAGTGTGATTACTTAATTTTAAGAAAGTTATCTCCTTGCACAGGTATGACACTTAAAAATCTCATCCACTATGGTGAATTATTACCTTTTTTTCATCAAAACTTGTGTAATTGTTTGCTAGAGTTCTTAATTTTGTTCAAATTTGATACAAGTATGATTAAAATTTTCAACTGCTCGCTAATTTTAAGGTGTATGGATTTTTCATTTAATCGTTACATTATCGTTTGGGTTCTAATTCTCATGTTTTTGGGTTTACATCTGAAGAAAGCAATTTTTTATTATTTAATGGTCTATGGACTGGATCCTAAATTCTTTTCAAGTTGCAAGAATCTTAGACCCACAATTATGTTGGTACCCGTGAATTGTATAAATGTTTTTACACTGTCAAAATTTTCATGCATGAATGATTCATAACATATCATGTGTCAAAAAAAGCTTTGGAGAGACATAAAAAGACGTATCTTCTCAGTGCATATAGTTGTACTCGATTGTCCATAAGAAACAGGATAAAATCACCTATGAAGTACTAACCATTCAAAAAGATTTGGGTGTTCGCGTCACACACAGCATACCTTTGATTTGTCTCAGCATGATTGGACCATGCATCAATATGAGTAGGATGTGCAAAAGTTGTTTGTTTGTAAATTATTTGTTTAGTTTGCATAATCAATAGGTTTCCTATTGCAAAGTCCATGGAGCCTAATTAGTAATAAATCTATGTGCTCACATTTTGAACAGCTATTTTGAAAATAATGTACACTCTTTTTTCTGAATTTTGGTATTTTATCTAGATAGTACGATGTTAAAATCATGTCCCTTGAAACTAAAAAATGATAGCACAAATTTAATTCTAATAAGCCTGCTAAATAGCAGATTATAGCCTCATCATGAAAAAGGATCCAAACTTCCCAGATTATACAAAATTTGTGTACAACCTTCTGATGATGATACCAGATGCCAAGTGATACATTCATGTATGAACAAGCACTTAATATTGCGCAACTAAAGGAAACTTAAATAAACATGCAAGTACTTCGAAAAAAAAAATAAAAGTTCACCTGAGCTTCTCCATTAGAGCTTGAAGGTGATCGGTTAGACGTCGAATCTGTATTACCACTTGCCTGAGGTGGACTTGACTGGTGAGAATCTTGTAGCATCCATGGACAATTAGCATAACCACTATCCAGTGTTGCTTGCTTTGCTGATTGTCCACATCCTAATGCACCGTCTTCTTCTTCATAATACACATTATTCAAGTCAAATGCCTTTTCCCTCCCACTGGCTACCGTACAAGCAGTAGGTAGCATGTGCTGCAATGAGTCTACAGTGGGTGATTTATCAGGCGAGCAATTTTTTTCAGGCACTAATCTTTTAGAACATGTTGCTTGCCGAGTCTCGTCAAAACAGGCTAAGCTATGGTTTTGATGACCGTGTATCTCTCTTGGAGCAACCACAGCCGCAGGAGACACGCGGTGATTAGTAGAAGCAGGAGGATCACAAACTGTTTTGGCAGGTGAACATAATTCTTTTGTACGAAAAGCACCGGAAATTAGAGCATTTGCAGCTTCTCCTGATGTCCCAGCAGATGTCCCAATTTTCTGAAGATCTGAAGATGCTTGGAGGAGACCAGAACTGTTTTTACCATCAGATGAACCAGCTAGAGAGACAATATTCCTCAAAAAGTTCGACAAAAGCTCCTGATCGTTTGACTGTTCAGATCTATCAGCTGCAATTAGATTAACCATTAGCAAGTTAATCTCGCAGCTTTTTCTTGCTCATGAAGATAACCAATCATATCATCAAAAACATAACAAATAAATGCAAATGATAACACACACAAGGCAGCCAACTATGGTCTAAACAGGACTTGCATAATCTAGACCTAATTTATCAATCAATTACAAACACCTAACATATCCTTGTCAGTCCCCATGGGAGATGAAAGGAGAATGATAGGGCTAATTCTTCATTAGAAATAAAAATAACACCAACAATAATATGAAGCCAACAAAATTTATACCGCATGAAAGAAGACCGTGCATGGACTACTATTTTTGAAGTTCTAAAGGAAAGATAAGAGTTCGGTAACTAATCATGTTCAAGTTGTACATTGTGTTCCACCATATCCATGTCGCAAAAAAGCCCAAACCATGACTAAAAATCATGTGAAATACCGCAAGGGTGAGGCAAGATTCTTGATATTTCTAGATGAGGCGTCAATGTTTCTCTCCTTTCCATGCCACTTCCGTCATTTTTTGCATTCATTTCGCTAAACATATTTTACCATTATTACTCGCCTAGAACAAAGTAGCTTACAGCCAAAAAGAATAAAAAGTGCAGAAGGTGTAAGAAAAATAAATGTGGGACAAAATAAAGAATAAACACACAATCTTTTAAAAGAAGGTAGATATAGCAACATAATTAAAAAGGTGAACAGTCAAAATGATGCAGCCTAGAAAAGAAGAAAATTAAACTACTTCATCCATGACAACAGAGTTTGTTCATCTTAATTGTCAGATTCCTGCATATAAACCTAGTTTTATAAAACAGCTACAGGTACATATTTCTCCCTTAATTCTATTTTCCTTTATCAATCAGCTTCCATCAAAAGTTTTCTTCAGATTTATGGATGCAAACCATTACAAAACTTGTCACTGTTACTAGTAATAATAAAACATCACACGTGCCTATATACTTGCAATGTTGTCTGAACACTGCATTTAGTCAAGTTATAACAGCTTTTATAATGTAGTTCAAGAAGTTCGAGTTCGAAAGTTTCAGATCGTAGAATCTAATGACCAAGAAAAGTAACAGATATCACATAGAGTCAATGAAAGGAAATTACAGTTCAAATTGGCAAGAATTCTCAATAAGCTTATCAAAAGATAGCCCGCTGACTGATCACCAGCTGCAGAACTCTCACTAGGGGTAGCAGCACCAGAAAGTGTTTTCCTTCTCCTTCTATTATGTCCGGCCAAACGGCGACGACAACTTCTCTTACCCTCATCAAACTCTTGAAGGAGGTGAAATCTATAAATACCAAAAGGAAGAATCAAGACAAAATCAACTTGTGAAATTTTTGCAGAGATAAACTTCTTACAAGCAGCATAAATGAGGATCGTTCTTATATTTATATCTATTGCGTGTGTATGCCCAACTGGCGCACGCATCTAAGCATACAAAGACTTGGAGGCTACCTATTCAAAAATTCAACACATTTGTCAACCTGCAGATATGATTTCAATAAAGCCAAATGAAAAATAAGAGATCTTCAGCGGGGTCTGCAGAAGTTTCACAAATTATTATAGCCTAAATGTTTCTAAACAAATAGTGATCTCTGTACTTAAGTTTAAACTTCATTGAATAGCATAAATTTTCCCAGTTCCTCTGAATCAAAAACTTTTTGAGTGCTGTATGGAAGAAAAAAATAAAGTATAAGCTTGAAGGTTTACAAGCTCCCTTTCTGCACAGCCATAATAAAACCCATACTGACAGCTAACGCAGGAAATCCTCCGATCTAAAGTTGAATAATGTAAATTTGCGACATAATGCATAATAAGTACACAACAAAAAAGTAAAATTCGCATTTCTTGAGGCACCAACTCGTAATTCATGCAAAATTTAGTCTCTTTTGATGCAAATAAGATAACACATAAAACTAACTAAAAATAATAATTTATAGATCACCTAAAATCTAAAAATTGTGCAAAAAAAAAACTGAGAATAACATAAAACCATGCAACTATTAGGATTCACAGTAAAAAAAAGACAAACAAATTGTATCAAGTTAGATCAAAAGTCAATCACACAAAAAAAATACCAATTAATAAAAATGTAGATGAAAAAACAGTAAGAATAGACGTGACCAAAAAACATCCAGGCCTCAAACCAGTACAAGGAGAAAACTCGGCTGAAAGTTGTCATCAAGTTTACACTGTACATGAAAAATTGACATCCAACAATTACCCAAGTTTTGAAAGTAAATCTGGAATTAAACAGAGCCAAGTCTAAACTTTGCACGCCTAGAGACATGTAATATCAAAATCAGGCCCATAATTGATAACTTCTCATAATTCCAAAATCTAATTACATACAACAAAAAATAATTTCCCCGTTCAGCAACACTGCAAAAAAAGCAACCTTTGAACCTTGTTACAATATATGATCAAGAAGCAATAACCAAATAAAAGCAGGTCTGATAATTGATACATGGATAGGATTCATGTGACAGATAAGAACAGTAGTGATTACCGGAGTTAACCAAAAAATAAAGAGAAATATAAACTTTATTACTGAAATCAAAGTAGTACAACCACACAGATCGAAATAAAAATAACAATAAACACGACACACAAACTGAAACTAGGGTTAGGTCCAAGGGTGGTGGTGATCAGCTACAAAGGTGGCAAGAAATGGAGAGTGCTGGAATGAGGATATGGGGTGCTGGTGTGATGCAGCAGCACAACTAAGAGGGCGTTGGGTTTTGGTTTAGGAGAAGGTAGCAGTATGGAGGGGCTGGACTGCATAAAGGCAGCGAGCGGTCTGTCCTCATGATGACGGCAGTGACAGGGCAGTGACAGGGTTGCAGCAAGGGGCAGCATATTGGGAAGGGTGGGGAAGTGGTAGACGACTGCAGGAAAATATTGAAGTGGTTGTTTTCATGTGGCTATAGCAAAAATGTGACGGAGGCAATGGAGGGAAGCTAGTTAAGTGAGAAGGTCGAGGATAATCACCACCCGGACAAGATACAACCAGAGCATCATTCATCGTCAAATAAAACCTTAGAAGGGCTAAACCTGGATGCAGATGGTTGTCCTGGCAGAAAAAAAAAAGAGGGGAAAGTTGACCTAAAACACGAAATTGTAGCCATAGAGTAAAGATGAGTGAACCCCGCTCCAAATAGGAGGGAAGCACATGTTTGGAAGGATACTTCAATCCATTCCATGCTTGGATCAAACCGGTCCTAGCGCAAAAATGAGTGACAATTGCCGCATAGGCATTAGATGCCAGTGTCAATCTCCTGGGGTTATGGGAACTTCGACCTCATCGATCGAAGCTTTTGTTTCCTCGAGGTATAGCCGCAAGTTTTGCTACATTAAAGGTGGCCAAGATGTTGTAATCTCCTGGAGTAAGTCAATTATGTAGGTGTTTTCATTCCAAAGCACATTCTGATAGTATAAATATTCGCTCTCTGTTGGCACAATCAGAACTTAAATTGCACATGGATGAGTATACTCACGAACCAAACTTCGAGCCATCAAATATGTAATTGATTTCTTCCACTCCTCGTACTCGTCCGAGTGTATCTGGTAAACAGGCATGTAAGAAGGAATCAACATTGGGACCAAATCTATGGTGGATTGGGCAACTCTCAATAGCAACCACTCTGTAGAGGCTTCTTTCTCTGTGGTAGTATCTGAATTCCATTATAGGATGTTCTTTCCCCAAAAGATTCCATGGCAATTTTCAACGCTGTTGTTCATCCATCATGTCTGATCAACTGTTGGTGGGCACAGTTGAATTGACTTTACTGTCGAAATGACTCCAAATAGTCTTACAGAAGTGGCACAAAAGAGTCTCGTCTCTAATATGCCAGACTTCCCTCAATAGGGGGCAACTTGAGAGATGGGCTCTATATCTGAAATTTTTGAAATACTCTTAGTGAGGTTGCCTTGTATCTGGCATCAACTCCTCAAACTCATGGCCCTTTAGAACATCCAAAGTCAGTCATGGCGACATTTTTCTCAATGCTTGCAAAAAGATAGTTTGAGGCACTACAACCACATACTCTGCATGAATTTCATTACCTCATACTTACTACCTTCTAGCAAAACCAAGGTAAATTCAATCGGAGTCTCTCTACTAGGTTCAATTGACATTGCTGACGTCTTTTTCTCATCCACTGGAAGTTGAGAATCTGTTATGAGATTTTCATCTTATCTTGGATTATTGCTTATTACTTTAACTACTCACAGATTAGTGAAAGAGAACAATTCTCGTGTTTGGGCAATCTAATTCAATATGCTCAAAATTGTGGCACTTGAAACTCTTCCTAATAGGAAGAAATTTGAAAATGCAGATTAATTTTGTCTGTTCTCCACTCAGAACTAGAGTTAACCAAACAACAACGATAAATGCAAATTTTATTACTGAAATCAAATAAGGAGTACAACCAAACACACGGAAATTGGAAATAACAACAAACACGACACATAAACTAAAACTAAGGCTAGGTCTGGGAGCAGTGGTGATCAACTACGGAGGTGGGAAGGGGTGGAGAGTGTTGTAATGAAGATATGGGGCCAATGTGAGGCAACATCTCTACTAAGAAGGTGTTGGTTGCGGTTTAGGAAAAGACAACAAGTATGGAGGGGCTGAACTGCAGAAAGGCGGCAAGCGGCCTATCTTGGGGACAATGACAGCAAAAAGGGTTGACAATAAGGGGCGCTAGATTGTGAAGGGTGAAGACTCAGTAGATAGTTGCAGAAAAAAAGTCACAGTAGAGTGACTGTTTTCTAGTAGCTACAACAAATACCGTGACGACGACAAAGAAGAGAAAGTTGTGAAAGAATGGGAAGGTCGAGAATTTACCACCTCGGACGAGATACAGTCGGAGCACCACCCGTCATAGAATACAACCTTAGATACAAGTAAAAACTGACCGAAAACACAAAAACAACATACTTATAGTTCTAAAATAAAAAGGAGTGGACCTTGCTCCAAACAAGAGGGAAGATCATGCTTGGAAAGACCAATCGATCCCTCCCTTGACTAGACTAAGTCGGTACAGGCAAAGAAATATGTGGCAATTGTCGCATGGGCGTTGGACACCTGCGCCAAGTAGTGCAATAACCTACTCGAAAATCATATAGGTTGACTTCATGCTACAATGCCAAACTCACAAGTAAGCAGGGTAACATAATCGACATAAAATAGTATAACAAGGAGTCAACAATTGGAGACTCAAACCAGCATGGGAATCACACTATAAATTTTAGAGACACCGCCCATTCTCAATAAAATCTTCGTCATAGGCATACGTCATCAAAATAAAATAGAAAAACATAACTTACAGAATTGAATGAACGAAATCAATATCAAAACACATGATTTGCACATCAAATTAGCATAAACTTCAAAATTTGCTTCATAAGCTAATGTAAGATTATTTTTTAAAAGAAGATTAAATAAATTCAGCGACGTGAATTACTTATTTGATGTGAGATCAAAGCACAAACAAACATTATTTGAATTATTTGGTGTTAACTAGAATCAATTAGGATGGAAAATATGCAATACATAAATAAGTTTACTAAAATAATGAGGAGCATGCAACTTATATCATGGTTACAGTTTTTGCAATATGCCATATGTATTATATTTAATTTTGTCATATTTTGTGTTATGTATCAGAGTGATGTTATGTCTTTTTAGTCTTTCACTATAACCAATGTTCAATTATTAAGTGTTGTTGTTGAGAAGTGAATATTCAAGCAAATGAGCAGCTTTATACTTAGAGACAAAATGTGAAACAAATATATCCGTGAAAAGGTTGGAGTAGTTCCAGTGACAGACAAGATTAAAGAGAATCACCATAGATGGTTTGGTCACATTAAACATCAACAACCTGATGATGACGTAGTTAGAAGAGTAGATATTTTAAATTTGACTTAAGAAAAGTTGAAGTAGTCCTAAGAAAAATTAAGCATTTGGTATAAAAAACGGTGGTCTTAAATTATTAGAATCAAATGAAAATATGACAACATAACACAATGGAGAAAAAGGATTAAAGTAATTGACCCTACTTAGTGGGATAAAAACTTCTTGTAACGTTGTTGTAAGGACAAAGATATCGTTTTGAATTTCAATAAAGCCTTAGGCTTCATTTAATTGCAATATGTCCTTGTTATTTAAAACAATGTTATTATTTATATGGGAAATAAGTTAAAAAACCTGAACATGATGCACAATTCTTTACATAATGAGTAATGGAACAACTCAATTTTTATGTGAAAATATGATGATTTTAAATTATTCAGTACAACTAATCATATCATCAGTGAAATTGCATCAAACAATGTAGGGACATCAAGCAATTATTGAAATAATTGCATTAAACAATGTCTTACCAAATTGCATCAAACAATAATTGCTTCATGGGACATCAATAGCTGCATCAGTGAAATTATTGATGTGGGAGCAATTTCATCAGTGAAATTGCATCAAACAATTTCACCTAAAATTATTGATGTGGGAGCAATTTCAATAATTGCATCAAACAATGTCTTATGAAATTGCATCAAACAATGTCCCATGAACCCATGAGAAGGTTGTAATCATTGCTACATTTCTACAGTACTGCTCGCCTGGACCGAACTAGTCAAGTTCATTCTCTGTTTTGCGAGTGTTGTACGATTCTTGGGCCCACTTTTAGTTATCCTATTATTATAAATCTACTTTCATGGGAGTTTAGGGTTATTTTTTTGTGTGTTTTGTATCAAGACAGTCATCGACATTTCTTCTTGAGGGTTGTATCCTAGGATTCCAAGTGAAGCCTCGATTGTGTCCTTGTTTCTAAGTAGTGATTATCTTTCATACCCCTTCGACCTTCCTCTCATTTCGCTACCACGCCTTTCTCCTCGCTGCAGCCATCCTGACAGTAGCTCGTTGTTGTCATCCTGCCTTTCCTCGCCGTCCAGCCATACTTATCATTGTCGTAGTCCCTAGACAATCCTCCTTTGGCTGTCCCGCAGTCCCACGCCTTCAATGCCGCTGCCAATGTCATTCCTACTCGCTGTCACTACCCAGAAACCGCAGTTTGGGCTATTTTTTGCTTTTTCAACCACCCAGTCAGATGTTTCCCTCATTCCAGCTTGCAATGATTGTAGCAATGCCTCCCCTTATTATTTTTATGTGGTTCATCCGCCCCAAACAACCAACTGTTGTTGTTTGGGTTGTCACCCCATGCTGCCCTGCAGTTCCAATCACCCATAATCGTCGGCGCTCATCATCTACAACCCAAAAACCCCTTCCCTACCTTGTCGCTACTTTGTCAGGCCCTCAAACCGTCACCACCATCACCCGGAATCCACCTAGACGTGAGGTTGCAAGACATGTGTTGTATTTTTCCTTTCAAATTGTATTTGTTTGTAATCGTTTATTTGCTTTCACTAATAATATTTGTTTTTATCATTGTGACTTGGCTTAAACCCAGTAATATTTGGTATCAAATCTGGCATAACCCTAATCCTATCCTAGTATTTTTAGCACCTGACATACCCAAATCTATCTCCACCAAAATTTTTTTTTCTCACCCTACATCACCTTACAAACCTTCCACTTATCTACACCCAAAACCTAGTCATGACGCCGAGGAGATAATTGTCGGAAGCCTGATCGAAGAGAAAGGACGCGATGATTTTTATGAGATATTCACAAAAAAGTGCCTTGAGGGATTTCGCGGGGTGGGGGGCGGGGGAGGCATACGTCATC
>NW_018164577.1:851965-865262 GCF_001263595.1 Phalaenopsis equestris
ATTTGGATGATTCTTCCAACCTGGGTTATAATAGTTCGAATATGGGTTGTTGGGTCTATTAATAGCATTTAAGGTTTCATATGAAGGTTGAACATCCACAAATTGCCCAGATGAATTTTCTTCCATCATAGGAGGTGTTGAAGAATAATTCATCCCATAATGATCTAATTTCTTTGATATTGCAGCAATCTGCGAAACTAACATAGATATTGAGAATCATTGATACTAGCTACTCTTTTAGGATTTACTCGCTTAGAGGGCCATTGAAAATTGTTGGTAGCCATTTCTTCTATTAATGAATAAGCCTCATCAAAAGGTTTTGATATTAAAGAACCACCAACCGCAACATCTATGATCGATCTAAGAGATCCCACTAATCCATTATAAAATGTTTGAATTATTAACCAGTCTGGTAACGAATGATGAGGGCATTTCCTAAGAAGATCTTTAAATCTCTCCCAAGCTTCATATATTGACTCTCCATCAATCTGACAGAACGATGTTATGTCATTTCTTAGTTTAGCAGTCTTGGATGTAGTGGGAAACCAACAAACTACAATCGATACTTACAACCTTCGAGAGGAGGCAATTCCGAATGGGTCACACATAGTCATAATGGTGTCTTACTAGATTAAATGAATGGAGTGAATCTCTTCCACTATGTGGATTCCAAGAATGAAGAAAATATACCGCGAAGATATGACCTAAAATACATCTGAATTTGACATATTTTGGCTGCCACATGGATCCGGACAAGTTCATCAGTGGCTCTAGACCTTAGAATGTGTCTTTGAGTGTCAGGATGTCCCCAAGACGGAATGATGAAGCTAGCCGCTATCAAGCTAAAGAAGAGTGCATTATTTTGGCTGCAAAATCTTAAGTAACTACGCCAGCGTGAGGGAAAAGAAAAAATCACTACCTGATCTAAGATGAAATGAGAGATGTAGCGCCAGTTTCTACAAGCTCAGTATAGACTGGATATTCAAACCCTAGCTCCAGAAGTTGAGAAACCACATCACCAGGCGACCACCACATTTTACAGAAAAGGTTCAACCCCAAGACAACCAAAGTACACTCAGGGGAACATCCGAGCAAACCTCACCCGAAGAGACACTAGTTCAGAGTGGAGAATAGAGGGTACCAATCAGCATTCTCAAATTCATCCAAGCCGTGGAAGTGTTTTAAATGTCACGGATTTGGGTATATTGTCACAGATTACACAACCAAAGGATAATATATTTCACCGAGCAGGGGGTTGTTGAAGACAGGGGCAATGACACTGTTTATACTGAAAAAAGTGAAGACACAAAAGAGAATAATCATATTCCAGTGGATAAGGAAGAAAAGCATGTAGCTACAGCAAAGGGTATAAGGGAAACTCCAACATAATTCACAGTGGTCGTCTGAGATGGTTGTCCAAGATGGTCCTAAGTCCGAAGAACCGACACTAAACATACTGAAAATCCCAAATAAGAGAGATTTAAAATTTTCAAATACATAAACTCTTTTTTGAGTTGCCCCTACTAAGGAAAGTTTAGTATATCATAAATGAGGCTCTTTTGTTCCAAGTTCGGAGGATTATATGGATTTACTCAAATGTTAGATTTGATTCAGCAATGGACCCGCTATCAGATGTCCAAACATAATGGATGAACCATAACTTCAAAAATTGTCATAGGAGCTTGATGGTAAAAAAAAAATTCAATGGAATCCAGGACCTATCAATAAAGAAATGAGATCTCTCCTGGGGATTGCTAGTGAGAGTGGCACAACCTGCCAGAGATTTCATCTCAAATTTGATTTCTCCTCACATGCTTGTTCATCAATCGCATTTCGCTGGGTAAGAAATGTGGAAGAAAAATGTTTCAAGTTTAAGGGCTTGAAAGTTACAATGCAGAGACCTACATAAATATGCAACACCAGCTCAGAATTTGTCAAAATTAAATGCATATTTATTCAATCAAGACTTGTTGAATGTCAGCACCTACAGGATTGACTTGCCAAGAGATTATATGTCATTCACGATATCTTCAACGAGGCGGACCTGACTACTTTGAGGAGACAGAAGCTTCGACAGATGAAATCGAAGCTCCCCTGACCATGGGAGACTGACGCGGGAGTGACTTAATAAAAGGTTTTGCGATCATTTCTCAATATTACTATAGTACCAAGACTCTCGCGACCCGTCTGCTCTCCTAGACCAAACTGGTACAGGTCTTTGTTTAGGGAGTGTTAACCAGTTCATGAGCCCTGTCCTAGTTATCCTACTATTATAAATTCGCTTTCATGAGAGTGTAGGGTTAGTTTGTGTGTTTTGTATAAGGACAGTCGTCGGCGTCTCTTCTGCCCTTCCAGGGTTGTATCTTAGGAGTCCAAGTGTTGTTTTGGCTATATATTGATTTCCAGGTGGTAATTATCTTCCCTACCCATTTCCACCTCCCTCTTGCTTCGCTACCATGCATTCCTCCTCGCTACAGTAGCCCCGACAGGAATTTTGTTGATTTCTTCTTGTAGTTTCTCACCATCCAACCATCCTTATTGATGTCGCAGCCACTAGACAATCCTCCTTTGGCCGTCCCGCAGTCCCATGCCTTCACCACTGCTGTCGTCGTCATTCCCACTCACTGTTATAGCTTGGAAACAACCGACCAAGCTTTTTTTTTGTTGTTCCAACCACCCAGCCAGTTGTTTCCCTCATTTCCGCTAGTTATCATTGCCGCAACGCTTCCCCCTTGTTGTTTTCCGGTTATCCAACCGCTCTAAACAGCAACTGCTGTTGTTTGGGCTGCCGCCCCTTGTTACCCTGTCATTCCAACCACCCATAATCGCTATCACTCCTTATCCACAACCCGAAAACTCCTTACCTATCATACTGCTACCTCACCAAGCCCTATAACCGTCACCACCATCACCCGGGATCCACCATAACGTAAGTTTGTGTGTCGTGTGTTGTGTTTTCTTTTTCAAGTGTATTTGATTATAGCAATCTATTTACTTTCACTAATAATATTTGTTTTTCCTATTATGGTTTGGGTTAAATAGGCATCAATTATGTTCTTAAAGTAGTGTTTTGCAATAGGTGATTAACAATGAGATCATTCTTACTCTTACTTCTCTCACATTGTTTGTACATATGAACTTTAATGAAAGCAAAAAGGAGTGTAAAATAATAAGCTTAAAAATGGCTTTCATATAAACTACAAATTCAAACCAAGTAAATAACACTTCTGGACCATCTTCAATGAGGTTTTGTATGAGATAAAACTGGCTCCACATATTAAGCTAAGCATAGAGAAGGTTGAGGCTAAATTGAAGTCAAATCTCCTGAAGGAGGAAGCGACCAATCAAAGAGTTCCAAGGGAATCAAGGTAACTTCCCACAATTCACCCCACAAAACCTTTCCCCACCTGGTTGCTCAAATCAAGAAGAGAATAATTTCAAAAATATTCTCGTAGATGTTTTCAAATAATGTAAAAAGAATTTAGATAAGAATTTGTCTTACAAGAATTAGCTGATTTTTCCTATTTTTAATGAAGATATTAGATTTTTTCTATACTTTCTCAATTTTTTAATTAAAAATTAGATGATTATAAGTCTTATATTTAGGCTTAAAATCAAATAAATATAAATTCAATTTACTAGACATTGGTCCATATTCTATATTATCATACCTGTCCATCCAATCCCGTCAACACCAAGTCCCGGGAGTAAAAGCTACCAGCTTCTCATCACCCTCCCAAAATTTTCGAAGAGGTGTCTTTAGTCAATTGTAGGAATTCAATAGATCTCCAATCATAGCTATTGACTGTATACCCATTCTGAGAAGAAATTAGAGATTTATTGCTGTTGTTTGCCCTCTTATTGCTATCAAATGATGAAATCCTTCATTGTAAAAGGCTAAAACAAAAAAATAAATAAATAAATCTTGACAAAATGTACGAATCAAGGGAGCCAAAATTAACGAGAAAAATAATTTAGACAATTTTAAGATGACTCTCACTGCTTGCCGTTATTAATATCAACAATATAGTAAGGTTATTATACTCTATCACAAAGGAAAATGTTACACCGACACCTGCAGCATTTTCTGCTGCGCCGAGCCCGCCAATAATTCAAAGTAGTATTTTAGACGCAAGGCTAAAAGGACAATTTAGTCCTTTTTAAGTTATTATTATGGGGCATAAATATGGTTTGATATGTTAGAATTATGGTATGTGTGTGATTGTTGTTTGGAATCTTAGGATTAGGAATTGGGAGAGATCGTCTACCTCTCAAATTGTAACTGTTAGGGTTATGATTTGGGAGAGACACCTACCTCTCAAATTATATGTGTTTATCCTTTACGTATTTAAGTTGTGTTGTTTGGTGTTACTGAAATAAAATATTTGGTTGCCCTAATTTTTATGAAACACTCCTCTGGTTCCTATCAAATTAGTATCGGAGGATTTGATTATGGGTAGCAACGACGGGATTGCGAGTCTCCTTCGTGACTGAACATAGTGATACGCATCACAATCCAAGCTAGCAGAGAAACAAAGAGATCGCAATATAATAGCCTCCATGACCGACAACATGTGATTGGAGCTGGGAAGACTGACTAGATCACAACAAATAGGCGCCGCCCTCGTGGCCGAATATCGGCGAATATAGAGAAGCAACACCAGGATCGAGCAAGCCTTAATCGCGAATAGTCGTAATTCGAGCAAGAGAGAGTTCAAGAAATATTGGTCAACTTTAGAGCATAAAGACTTTTGTTTCAGTAGATCTAAAACTGAATACATGGAATGTAATTTTAGTAATAATAGATTAGTGGCGTTGTTGTAATAATTGGTGATCGGTTATTTAAAGGAGTAATAACTCAGGTCTATTGTTCAAAATAATGGCAATATAGATGAGGATGTTATTAGTAGAATTGAAGTGGAGGAATGCCCCGGGCATATTGTGTGATGAAAACGTACCGCTTAAACTTAAAAGAAAAATTTTAAAAGATGGGGTGAGAAATGCAATGTATTATGGAACAAAATGTTGGCCTATAAAACAATACATAAAATTAAGTGTTGTTGAACGAGAATGATAAGATGGATGAGTGATTTTACATTAAGACACAAGATGTAAAATGATAAATCCATGAAAGGGTTAGAGTAACTATGATAGCAAACAAGATTAGATAGAGTCGCCTTAGATGGTTTGGTCACGTTAAACGTCAACCACCTGATGATCCTGTTAGGAGAGTAAATGTTTAGACTTATGATAATAAAGGTAGAGGTAGACCTAAAAAGGCTTGGGCATGTTGTATTAAAAAAGATCTTAAAGGTATTACAATTAAAAGAAAATATGACACTCAATATGACATAATTGAGAAAAAGAATACATGTAGCCAACCCCACTTAGTGGGGTAAAGGCTTCTTTTTGTTATTGTTGTACTTTTAACGTTGTGTGTGTGTGTGTCCCTTAATTTCTACCTTATTAACATAATTCGTAGCAAAAATAATTTTCACATATTAAATTTTTATCTTTTAGGAGTAATAATGGTGTGTACCTAATATTTTGAAAAGTATAAAATACCTTAAAAGTGATGAAAGCACTCAGCTCCTACAGTAATAAGAACCCCCGGTGAGCAGCAGACATTTAAATGTCTATTTCAATCATGAGGAACACTTAAAAGTACTCAATTACCAACCCACATGGAATTGCCCCCAGAAGATAAGAAGGATAGAAAAATGAGGGAGATAAGGAAAAAACAATAATAATAGCTTAGATTTTATTATTTCAAATTATCAAAGGAGTGACTATTTATTAGAAATATCATGAGGAGACGATAAATATAACCTCCTCTGTATTCCTTTTTAATGGTATTTTGAATGTAAAAATAATAACTCCTTCAAAAACCTTCGTCCTTCTTTCTCTCTTTGGATTCTCTCTTCTCCACACTTTAACTCTACATGTAGGCTCAAGCAAGAAGGAATAAATGTTGAGGGGAAAAAAAATAAAGGACGAAGGCATCATCTTCAATTCAAGACAGGAGCATGGTAAAAGTGTTTTAACTAAGTTGAAACCTTGAATCATGTTTGATTAACCTTCCTTCTGATTTAAAAATCTCTTAGTAATAAAACCCTGGAGCCATTCTTAATAAGTGAACAAGTTACAATAAAAAACTTCTATAATTACTCAGAAAGTCTCAAATTAAAAGCTTGTAAGAATAATATAAATTTCCACGCTAGTTTGGATCTAAAAGATGATAATTAGCATGTTCGATCACTAATCCATTCCATCAAAGTCAATGGGTTGGTTAGATTTTAGGATTACAATGGGCTAATACACAACAGTCAGAGCCTAATTTATTAGCCTTTGTTGGGAATTTTGTTTTAAGAGTGGTGGAGTTTTCACTCTCTTAATTTGAAATTATATTGAATATATACCAATTAATTTTGATCATTAGATCAACAACTGAGATAATGATTCTTATTGAATGAAATCCTTTTAAATCGATTTAAATTTAATTTGATCATTTAATTTGAGTTAAAAAAATGACTTGATTCAGTGCGGTTCAATTAAAATTAGTATTTCTTGGTTCAATACAGTTAACACAAATTAAAAAAAAAAAAAGTGGCTTTTTGGGTCATAAATTCAAATATTAACATATTATTTTTGTTGAAGGGAACAAGATTAAATCAAACATGTAATACTTTGGTTTGGTTTAGTTTCATTGAAGTCCAAAACCCCCTATACTAAAGCAAAAGAAAACAATCAATTTAGAAAAATAAAATATATATAAACAAAATCACACCAACTTAAAATGACATTTTCTAGATGGGTACACATTTTAATTACGTAGCTTTTTTTGACTTACCACTACTCATTGATACAGTCAATTATGCTCCAAAATCATTGTCAAGTTTAACCAGTAGCTTCTTAGTACTAGATTACAAACTCATTAGTATTTACTATGTAAACATTTTCTATATAAAGCATGTGACAAATTTTTCGTGATTAAATCTAACCTTATGCAATAAAATAACTCTTAAGGGCAACTGCTAAACTTTCAGGTATGCAAAACAATACTTAAACATCACAACACGTGTTGGTAGATTAAGAAAGAGCAAAAAAACGACAACTGATTCCTCCATTTTAAAGGCAGAGAAAATAAAGATGCTGAGCTTTATTAAATGCACGCATTTAGCACTTCCATCATCTTGTCCACTTATTATTGACTCACTAATGTATATCATTGAAAAAAATCATTTAGAATATGCTTGATTCCTCCGGGAAGGCCTTCTCTGTTCTTTTTATCTGCGTTAGTGTACATCTATGATTGCATGTAGTGAAAATTCATTAGCAGGCTCCTTAGTTCGTATTCCCAACGTTACCCATACAAATTTATAAGTCAATCTTGTTTTTCCTTCTTTTTTACCCTTTTTTTTTCTCCTACAGAACCAATAATTTATATCAAAGAACTTAAAACGAGAAAAGCACAAAAATCAAACGTTCAAAGAAGAGACTCATACGTTTGATAGGCCTAACCAATGACTTCGAGCATGTTTGAAAATCATGGAAGTGTTGGATATGAGAGTATTCTATTGAGTAAGAGGCTTTAGCTGCTTGGGCCATGATTGATAGCAGCCATCTGAAATAGATAAAGAAGAAGTTCAGCTAAAATGTACGCACCTACTGCATTGCTGGCAGAAGCGCTGTATTACATTCCCAACAACTGCACTACTAGCCTTGGCATGCGTCTCACACACCTTATGGCGCCTGTGGTAATCTTTGCTCTGACTCAAGTTGGCACAACAGCTCTGCACTTGGCATTTAGGATGGTTTGAATTGCTAGCCTGCATCATGACCCTCTTCCCATTTTTCATTCCTGGGAGACTAAAATCTTCTTCCATGACCGGATATGCATGAGCTCCAAGCTTCAAAGTAAGGGACCCGGTATCATCACATTGCTCATCATCCTCCGCCACTACAATACGTCTCCGCTTGTCTGCCTCGCCTAGCACATTCCCAAGTCCAAACTCAGTCTCATCCGAGCAACTAGACGAACTGTTTGAAAGCACTATATCAGGGAAAAGATTTTTGTTCAAGCCGTTCAACGGGCCAGGATTTACCGGAGTAGCCATAAATAGGTCTCCATCCCATTTCCAATCATTTAAATCCCATTCCTGCGCTTCCTTCCCAAATCTCTTGGAAGAACCAGCAGCAAAGAATTGACGGTTGTCCCCTCCAAAGTTGGTCTCCATCTTTCCCAAACGCACAAGCCGCACTTGCCAAGTTTAAACGGCCTGCTTCCCCTAAATCAGAGGCGGAAAGCAAACCCTAGCGGTATAAAACCCTAATCCGCCTCGCTCCGTCCCCAGAAATCTAAAATCATCGCGCCCATGCAGCCATGAATCCAAACGAAGGCAATCCACATGCCCAACAGTAGAACCGCGGGAAACAGATCAAAAATTCAAAAACCGAAAGTCAAGCAAAGGCGAAACAACTCCACAGCAGCCAACTCCCGAGATTCCAATCACTTGAAACCCGTAAGAAAACATCCAAACAAAAAACTTCAATACACCGTAACCAAAGACCCAATAAATTCATCAATCAACTCCAGGCACAACTCTCTCACATTGCGTACACCAACGCGAACACCAATTGAGCAGAATACCAGCTCAAACCCTCAGTAACACGAAACCAAAAACAAAAAATAGCTTCGCGCCGCCGAAACCCTGAACCCCGTGCCACAAATTACAACCCTCAGCAACTTCAATTCAAAGAAGCTCACCATCAGCAAGCCATACCTGGAGAAGAAACCGCAACATAAAATCAAACCAACACCCCACTCTTTCAAATCCTCCGATCCACTAACTACTTCAAAACGGTCGAGCTTCCCGCCCGAAACAGTTCAATCTCGCCGGGAAATTCCGATGCCTGAACGTCTGAGGGCTGAGATAATGAAGCGGGATGGAGGGAGAGGGAGAGGGAGAGAGAGAGAAGACAATTTTTTTTTTAAAGTACAAAAATACGTAGAATATTTATCACGTCATCTCCGTCACTCACATTCTTTTACATCTGTCCGTTGCTTCAAGGCAATTTTTAGACTGACGGTACGATGGGCTTTTTCGGCCTCCACGACCGCACGATGAGTTCGTGCGGGCGGTACCCTTTTAAGGGGCTGAAATAGGGGGCATGTCGACGCCGGGCTGGCGGTACAATCCTGACTGTCCATCTCTTGAACCCGATCAATCACGCCAGCCACTATGATCGGATGGGAGGAGGCCAATGTGTTCAGATTCGTGAATTATTTATTAGCCGCCTCCGGGCTCCGGCTAAACGCCTAAACAGCACGGCGAACACTTGGATTGAAGTGACCGACAATGGGCAAGCTATGGTCATGCCACCAAACTTTCATTGGGTCCGCTTTCAGTAATTATTATGATTTGAATAGATTCTCATGTGATATGAGATGTGAATAAGTCTGCATTTTTTTTTTTTTTTTGTCGTATAACTTAACATTTCTGTATACAATAAAATTATAGGAATAAATCTCAAAGAAACGAACGATCGAGAGCTAAAAACTTCTCTATGAGGTAAGTGATCGACCGACAATTGAGTATGAGAAGTCGCGTCTCTAAATCTGGGATAGATCAAATCTCTTGAGATGTTTTTCGACTTGTTGGTGACCAGATCCTTCAAGAGTGGGGCGCAAAAATATCCCGCAACGAGTCTTGTTGGATATTCTGCATATGTAACAACAAGATCCACCCAAGATCTTGCGAAAAGGAATGTTCGGTCAGGCCGACAAACCGACCAAACAAATGAAGGCATGAGCTCTGTAAAAACTTTAGCCAAACGACAAACAAGCAACAACTCACCCAATGAAACAGATCGACTCGTCAGCCGGCCAACCATACAGGGCGCGTGCGAGAACCCTCGATAATGGCTAATCAATCGACGTAATTTTTGTCATAACGAACGAGATTAACACTCAACCTAATGCCTCGACAGACTACCACAAGACAATATCGTCACTCAACCGAGCATCTCAACTTACCAAAGTCAAGCAAGTCAATCTGTCATTTGCCATCATGTTAGAATTCAAACTGTAATACAAATATGATATAAAAATCTATGTAATTAATCATGACATTAATTACATTAAGAACGGTTTTCATAATTATTCCTTTTTTTATGTAATTGTATAAAATACATACTTGTATAATATTTGCGCGGGCGAACCGACGATGAGAAGAATGGATGCGAGTGCTTGTACGACCAGTAGTAGGAGGGGTCTTTACTTGAAATTAAAGAGGCAATATCTCAACCCAAGCTAAGGATTCCTCACTTGAATTCTTAAAAAGGGAGGACCGACCCGATTGATCATGTCGCATCATTCAAATCATCCCAAAGAAACCACTCATCAGGGTATGTCTCTGAGGTTCCTCATTGAGGAACAAGAATTGACGAGGCAACAAAGTCTCACAGTCATCCCAAAGAAACCACTCATTAGGGAATGGGTCATCTATTGAGTTGCCCTAATTCAACTCTTGCTTAATAGCCTAATCCATTCATGCTCGCATGAACTCCACATCTTAAGATCGATGGTTGATGGTCAGATTAGATTCACCAAGCTTCAAAGTGTAACTAACCAAATCAGTGCTACCAACCCAAAACTAATCATGACCAACCAACTATTTGCATTGACTCAGCCAAGCTGATCGAATCAACCTTATCAAGCCAAATACAAGCTAGACCAGCCAATCGAGTCACACGACAGTCAAACAATAGACTCATACACATAAAATGCCTAGAATATCTTGTAACGACTCCCATTAAACAAAGGGAAAAAAATTAAAATCATATATTGTACCATCTCTTTTATAAATAATGAGATCATTTTATGAGGAAAAGACTAATTGACAACGTGTTTTACCATTAATTACTATTTATTTATCTCTTAGCCTATTTTTAACCCTCTTTTGTGACGCTCTAACCCTTGGGGTATGTAATTCAAGTACGAATCAGGATTCAACAAGAAGTCTTCGGGCTTGGTTGTGACTTAGCTAGACAAAAATGAGTTCAAGCTAGTCTCAGCATGATAAGACGGGTTGGTTGTTCAAAGAAACAATCGCTATAAGTTGAGAGGATGAGAAAAAAACTGATTCGTTATATTTGAAACTTTCACATTAAATAAATTTAAATTAATTCTATTAAGTTCATATTATTATGAAAAAAAAGTAGTCATTTTGAACACGCCATACCCAGTCATCAAGTTATTCAAGATATCCGAAAATACTGTGGTTATTGTCAAGTTCTGCATTCCCGTCTCCTGTCTCTGGTCTCTATCGGGAACATTGAAAACCGTTCTCCGATCCCTCCCGGCAAATCGCGGCGCAGATGGCCATGGCTCTCATCGACAAAGCCGCAGCCGTCGACGATTTCCTCAAAATCCACGCGTGAGGTCTTCCTTCGACCACGGCATCTTCGTGCTGCCCAAGTTTCTCCGCCGGTGCTTAGAACGCGTTTCTCATCAAGCTATAATTTATGGGCGAGCACTCTTCGATCAAACACAAATCCCCGACACTTTTATATGAATTACACTCATCCGTGCTTATATACCTGCGCGGATTCCAGGCGAATCTCTCCTTTTTCGGCAAATGAGTATAATTTCTGGAAGCACTGCTACTGCCGATAGTCACACTATCTCAGTCTCCCTTCAGGCATTCGGTAGATTACAGCATATCATAACTGGGCCTAGCATCCACGCCCATGCTGTCAAGCTCGGTTTCTGCTCTGATTTATTTGTGCAAACAGCCCTAGTAGACATGTATGCTAAGACTGGAAATATTGGCATTGCAAGGCAAGTGTTCGATGAAATGCCCGTGAATGATTTGGCTGTGTATGATGCGATGCTGGCAGATTATGCGAAACCGTGGAGCTATATTAAAAGCCCGTCAACTGTTTGACACAATGCCTGAAAAAGACTTGATTTCCTTGAATACCATGATTCATGGCTATGCCAGGAGCAGTGATATCGGTGCTGCGAGGGACTTGTTTCATAGAATGAAAGAGTGATATTTGGTTTCTTGTTGTTCGTTAATCTATGCCTATGTTCAGTGTAGGAAATTCAAGAGGCATTTATGCTGTTTCATGAGATGAAATTATGTGGCTTTGTGCCTGATAAGATCACAATGGCCATAGTTCTTTCTGCCTGTGGAGACATGGGTGCTTTAGGCATGGGCAAGGAGATCCATAGGTTGATCGAAAGCCATGGGATTTCAGTGGATATCAAGCTTGAAACTTCTCTGATTGATGTGTATGCTAAGTGTGGCGATATAGAGAATTCCCTCAGAGTCTTTAATTCTATGACTGAAAAGGATGAACTTTGTTGGGGTCCAATGATTATTGGTCTGACAAACCTTGGACTAGTTAATGATGCTTTGAATCTATTCTCAAAGATGATTTTGAGGGAATACGAGCAAGCAATGTCACATTTGTAGGGGTCCTCAGTGCTTGTAATCATTCTGGTCTTTTAAGTGAAGGCAAGGTTCATTTTGACTCAATGAGTAAAATTTTTGAAATCGAGCCTAAGATGGAGCATTATGGATGCTTGGTTGACTTTTTTGGTAGATCAGGGCTTATCAAAGAGGCTAGAGGTCTTCTAATAGGCATGCCGTTCGGCCAGATGCTGTTGTTTGGAGGGCATTACCTATGGCATACAGAATTCATAAAAAATGTTGTCGTAGCAGAGGAAGCTATAATGAATCTTATCAAATTAGAGCCTCATGTTTACGGGCATTATGTGCTTCTGTCAAATGTGTATGCTCAGGTTAATCAGTGGGATGATATGGCTACAGTAAGGAGGAAGATAAGAGGAATAAGCATTCTAAAAAATTATGGGTGCAGTTTTATTGAATTAGAAAATGTACTTCATGAGTTTGTTACTGATGATAGATCGCATCCGGAGAGCAATGAGATCTATAGGATGGTGGAGGACTTTTTTTCTCAGTTAAAGAAAGCTGGTTACAGAACAATGTGCACATAAGTTTTACAAGACGATGATAGCCATGTTTTTTCAACATATTAGTGCTGGCAGCTTTTTAGGAACATCTGAGATTCTTCCCAAAGCCGACATTGTTCGTATTATGAAGAATATCAGTGTATGTTAAGATTGTTATTTGGCTTTCAAGCTTATTTGTTTGATCTGTTTGGATTATTGGTGATGCCAAACTTTTCTGCTGGGAAGCTAATAATCATAGCAACAGCAGATCGAAGTCATTTTGTCCTTAAAGCCAACTATATATATATATACAAG
>NW_018164577.1:865272-866961 GCF_001263595.1 Phalaenopsis equestris
ATCGCTTGTTCAATAACATCCCCTCTCATTCATAGGTACACCTTGTATCTATGGCTGTGAGGTTTTTTGTGTTAACTATATATATATATATATATATGCTTCATGATGAAAGATGGATTTGGCTGCGAAAACGTCCCAGAAACTTTGCTTCACTCATGAAAAGCCATCTAGGGATGTAAACAAGATACTCACAAAGGTGAGGAAATGATGTTATTTTTGAGAAGGATTAAATTGTTTTTAACTGAAATAAAGAACTTATAGTTATCCTAATATTTACTTTTTATTTGTGAAGTGGGCGAGAAAGACATATGAGATAAGACACTATGGCGTGCAAGAGGAAGTGTATCTCGAAGAAAGCATGATTGCTTTTTACAAGGGTGAAGTTCTTAATGCAAATATTTTGACAGGTCTCAAGTTAAGTTGCTCTGGTTAGGAAAAAAGTGTTAAAACGGTCCTCTAACTTCTTGCAGGGGGTCATTTTAGCCTCAGAGTCTATACAAATGTCAAAATAAAGGCTAAAATAGTTTCATTGGGGACTATTTTGGTCTATATTAAAAACCTGTAAAGACTAATTGAATTCTTTTATAGACTTTGGGACTAAAATAACCCAATGTAAATGGTCAAAGGAATATTTTGACACTATACTTCTTTGGTTAATATTATGTTCCATTGATGAAAGAATTTAGATTTTTTGCCTTAACTACATGATTTGACATGTATTTTAATTTGCTATGGGGTTGAAGGCCACGATATGTTAAACCATCCTTGTGAAAGCAACATGAATGATTGAGTAGCATCTCATCTCAGTCACTTTGATTTAGGTAAGAATCCAATTAAATGAGAATAAGATGTTGTTAAGTTTTGAAAAATGTTTGAAGTACTATCTAAATGAAAATTATGGAAATATGTATCAAATTTTGGAACTTATTTTTATAGATTTGCTCCAATCATCCATCTTTTTTTTTTTTTGTTCTTTCTTATTGAAAGTATCATCTCTTTAATTCTCAGTATGGTGAGTTCTTTCTCATATAAATTGTAACCTATGGCTTTAAATATAAATATTCCAGAGACACTTTTCTCTACTAAATTTATATCCCTGCCGCATGCCCATGGTTCTTGTTGGGATTATTGTCATGTGTGCTTGGAGAGGGCGTTGTATTTTCCCGCCCATTCTTTGCTTACTCTCCTACTTCAATCTACTTGTTACCCACAACATCTTTGTTGCCTTTTGACAGTCTCCACGACACCGTTGGTTGCATTTATTATAACTTATTATTTATCTTTTTTTTGTTTTCGTACAATTGTCTTACTCATTATCTGAACCGACCTATTATTACTATTTATTTTGGATTGATAATGACGTAATAAAAAGACAACCTTATTTAGGGGATTGTTTATAAATAACTCATTTTTAATGAAAGAGCCATCATAATATTCTTATTGTTATTTTATTTGTTTTCTTGATTGTCATTTTTCTTAGACGATAAAGTCTTTTTTTATAAATAAAGAGGTCATGAACTTCTTATTAGAATCTCAAAACTTATTCAACTTCATTTGATCATCATTGATGGTATTGGAGTTGAATTGGCTGGTAATAAGTGTAAAATGTAAGTCCTAAAATTTTTATTATAGTTTTCTCTCTCTAGATGCACCCTTCTGTTGACCTCAATTTTCGTGAGGTCTAGTATT
>NW_018164577.1:867061-895099 GCF_001263595.1 Phalaenopsis equestris
CGACCCCCAAACATTTAAAAAACTCTCTTTTCCCCTTTTAAGCGCCGACACCTTCTTATTATTCATGTGTGCTTATCAATTTCATGCCCTCTCTCTCTTTTCTTGATTTTAAGGTCCTCGTTATTTTCTTGCATGCTAAAAATCATCTCCTAAAAATCTCCTCCCCTAACATACGATACATAACTCTATTGGTTTAAAATCTTAAGCTTTTCATTTCATATCAAATTTCCTAGTTACAGATAATCCTTTATGCAATAAAATAGCCTAACCTGTCTTTTTCCTTCTATTGTTTCTCCGCATATTGTTCTATATTTAAAACTCTAATCCTCTAAATATTCTCTTTTCTAAATGTTCTCGTTACTTATTATTTATTTGTTGAAATTTATATCCTTCATTACATTTTCTAGACAAGAATACCAAGCCACTCTCATCTTTTTCACAAACTAATACAACAACAACAAGAAGCCTTTTTTCCATTGTGCGGGGTCGGCTACGTGAATTCTCTTTCTCCATTGCGTCCTATTGAGTGTCATATTTTTATTTAGTTCTAATAGATTAAGATCTTTTTTTTATTCAATATACCCAAGTTTTTTTAGATTTACTTCTGCCTTTCTTAACTTAATTCAAATCTAAAACATCCACTCTCCTTACAAAGATCATCAGATGGTCGGAATTTAATGTGTTCAAACCATTTAAGATGATTCTCTCTAATTTTGTCCACTACTTGAGCTACACCAACCCTATCACAGACATATTCATTTCGCATTTTGTCTCTAAGTGTCAAACTACTCATCCGCCTAAGCATTCTCATCTCAACAACACTTAACTTTGTTTTATGCTTCTTTTTTGAAGGACCACATTATGCGCCTTCAAGCATTGCGGGTCTCACCACCATCTTATAAAATTTTTCTTTCGGTCTAAGCGCTACTTTTCTATCACACAATAGGCCTGATACATTCTTCCATTTCAAACAACCAACTTGAATTGTACTAATAACATCCTCATCTAGTTTTCTTTACAAACTAATGAATCCATAAATTAATCATCTTAGTATTATAGTAAATAATCAAAAGATGATTATTATATAATTATGTTATTCATGACGACACAAATTTCAAATTACTCATATACCTATTTTCACCACTTTGAGCATCATTTTTTCGAAATTAGGCATAAAAAATTACTTTCATCATGTTCTTATCATGATACCTATCATCACTAATATTCTATTAAAGATATAGATGAATTATATCTGTTATTTTCTAAACATGACCATCATTACAAATCACATTGTGATCATGTAAGTAGTCACTTATTCCATCATCACTCATTTGAACATCACAATTGCTTACATCATTTTGATTTATTTTCTCAAGCTACTTTAAACCTATCTATTACTAACCTCCATAAAGATAATGCATGCTAGCATCACTTATTAGAACGTGACAAAAGTTACTTGAAATAAAATACATCATTAGATAGGCCTCTTCTTCCCTTACCACACAGAAGTTCCATCTAGTTTATTAGTCCATTTCCTTTAACCTACCTTTGTGGAGGAGAAGGATGATCAATTACCCATGCTTAAATTAAGCTGGTTGTTGTAATTGAGCTCGAGTAGGAGATCATGCTAGAACTTAAAGTAGCGTGATTTTGTGCTTGATGTTGAACTTGAACTGGTTATAAAAATTAAGTCTTAGCTAATTTTTGGTTCTAGATTTTCCGTAGCATGTTGTTGAGTTTCAGGTTAACCGACCTACTATTTTTATTAGGCCCTATCATTTTGAGCTTATAATATATGATGCTCTCTAGTTCCGTGCACTATCATTAATGTTGTAAGCTGGCTTTATGATTCCATTGATCATCCTACCTTATTATTATGAGACTTTTAGCCATGTTATTACTTTGACACTTGTAGGATGTATAAAGATGCTTAGACGTGTGGCCCTCATATTATCCATTGGCTTCTCAATCATTTATCATTATATTGGCCCTTTATAAAGAATGTTGAACTCCTGTTTGTTTGCAAAACTGCAATGACTTTCTCATAAGCCTATTTGGCCATTACCACCGCCATGGACAATTGTTCAACTTAGTTAACTTTTAGGGAAATAGCTCTTCACATACCGTTCGAGTTAATGTAAGACATAGCTTTTTGAGACATGATGATAATTGACATGTCATAAATGTTTAATTTGGATTGATTATTTTAAGAATGATGCAATCAAAAGCTTACCTTATTTAGAGGATTTTGTCATTAAAGATGTATCTTTTATTGTGACTTCATCTTATTTTTTATTGCTCTTCACGTGCTTTGCAAATCATGCCTAGTTATTATGAGAGATTTTTATTATTTCTAGGTCAAATTTTTACAATACAGGTTTTTTTTGGGATAAGACACTACCCATAAATTTCACCCTCATTTTTGTGAGGACTTTGAGATCTTTTTTAAGATTTCTCATAAGTGCAAACCTCCATGTTTAATTATTCTTCCCAGTAATAAGAGAAAATTTTTTATTAAGGTTATTTAGTAGGCGCTAAATACTTAGTGTTTGGTAAAAATAGTTTCGATTTCATAATAAGAAAATTTTTCACTTTTAAATTAGAGTGGATGGTGGTGGAATGATGGTGAGCCTAGTCAAGTTCTTATGATTTTATCATTTTGAGTTAGCATGTATTAGTTTATCTTGTCCGTAGAGGTAGTCGACCCAACCGAATCAAAAAATAATTATCAGTAGCATTGGTTTTGTAATTCTGGAGTGTTTGTCTATGCGATAATTTAAGTCGATCTTAGATAACAAAGAGCTTTATATTCTATCAATTGGACATTATGATTCATAAATTTGAGAGATTCAAGTAATTGAAAAATTGATTGGTTTTGATTATGATTGTTTTATAATAGTGTATTTATGGGCAAGTCCTTCAGTCAGAGGGCCGTTGTCATAATTATTTTTCTATGTCATTTTGTGGCAAAACTATGTGGTCAGATTATATAAGTCATATTTTTACTAATATGAGATCTTTTGAGGGTGAAAATAGTGATACATTAGATACGACATTGATTTTTTATGATTTTATGTTAATTCTAAATTTATCACCTTCTATAAACTGTTGTGAATGGTAGATAAATTTTAGTTTAGGCTTAAGATGATGAATTTCGCTTGAGTATTTTTAAATTTCTTAATTTTTCTTGATAGTTATCACAATCTGGTCCGGGAATTGAACTTAATCAATGCAAATACAATCGATTGAATGGTGGGAATTAAGTTTTATATATTCATCCAACATTTAATAAATGAAAGAGTTATTAAAAAAAATTAAAACAATACAATTAACTTTATCTTATTACAGGTTGTCCATGTTTTCTATAAATATTTTTCATCTATTACTCGTCTTTTAATAAATTAATTACATCTGAAAAATTAGTTTAAAATAATAATGAGCTAACTAAAGTCAGTGAATACTCACATTCCTAAATTACAATACAAAGAAAAAGAAAAAGATATACATGCAGTAAGCTTTTAATAAATTGATATAAAACATTTGATATTTTAAGAATATGATCACTGTTGGCATCCATTTTTGGATGTCACGAGTGTAAGGTGTTCACCTGCATGACCCAAGATAGTTTACGGTCTGTCCGTAGCATCCGGTAGTTCAGACACCCACTTGAGACCCTTCGGCTCGTGTTGAGGGGCACGTATCCAGGGTCATTTGTTAGGCCTTGGCTTTTGCTTAGACGAAGGCCGACATACATTCTGCACGTCGGACGACTCCAATAAGGTCGACGGAAATTATTCGTCGCGCCGCACGCAAAATAAACTTGAATTAACCCGATCATTGATGAAGTGGTCCATATGACACCGGATGACAAAACAGACTGCGTCAACGCGTCCGGAACGTCGATTTTACCCGGGAATGACACCCATATTGTTCGGTTTCGTGCACGAGTGAAAATGTCACAAATCGAGAGATTTTTGAATAAATAATAACGTTATTATTATTATTATTATAAAGAAAAATTTTAAAAAAAGGAAAATCCCTTTAAAAAAAACTCATGCACGCGACTCCTCCCCGATCGCAAAACCCTCGCTGCCGCCATCCATCTTTCGCGAGAACCCTAGTCAATGTACCTATGTGATTGATCGTTGATTTCCTAGAGTGAGCCCTTTTCCTACGTGGCCAAACACTCTCCATAAAGTTGAGTGTCTCCCCTTTGTTGAGAGCCCTAGATCTTCATCCCGCCGGGTTGAAATCCCAATTTTTCACGGTTTTGACACTCCTAATCTCCCTTGGAGGGATTAGTTGAGTTCGATCTTAGAGGACGGGAAAAGTTTTCTAGCGAGTCCGTCCTATAAGATCGCCGATGTTCATAGAGCGGAAAAGGCTTTGTAACTAGTTCACTCTACGAATGGTGGAGAGTTTCTCCTACGAGAAATCAGAGGGAGAAACCCTTCACATTGCCACGCCAAAACTGGAGGCGGCGATGCCGCAAATCCAAGGGTCTAAAACCTAGGTTTCCCAGGTGAGGTTGTCAATACGAGCGTGAATCACTATCATATGTGGTCATTTGCATCTCATTGTTTGCATGTGCATGTCTTGCATGTTACATATTGTGTGTTATATATCATACTTGCATTTGCACTTGCACTTTGCACTTTGCACATTGCATTTGCACGTTGTACTTGCACTTGCATCTTGTATCTCGCACTTGCACTTGCTCCTACACCACTTGTGCCTCGATTGGTCGTCCCGGACTGTCGACACGACTTGTGCCTCGGTCAATTATCCCGAACCGGTCACATCACTTGTGTTTCAGCCGGATACCCCGACCCGGTTGACACAACACTTTGGTTTGACTAGATGCTCCATCTCGATCGACCTACCACTTGTTCTTTTGCATGTTGTGTATGTGCATGTACATGCTTATCTGCATGATCGATATCATCTACTTGAGTTACATTCTTTCGGGTCACCGTCTTACCGACATACCTTCTTTTTGGGCTTCTGCCGTCACAACATGCCCACATTCGGGTTACTGCCTTACAAGCATACCCTCTTTTCGGCTGCTGCGTCACGGTAGCCCACCTTCGGGTCATTGCTTTACAGGCATACCCTCTTTTCGGTCCGCTGTCATCACAATATGCTCACCTTTGGGTCACTGATTTACCGATATACCCTTTTTCCGGGCCACTGCCGTCACGGCATGCCCACCTTAGGGTCAATGCTTTATCGGTATACCCTTTTTTCGGGCCCCTGCCGCTACGGCATGCCCATTCCTACGAGTCACCGCCTTCATGACATACTTTTTATCACTACTTATATGTTTTAATTTGCTTGCATTTATATTTTGCATGTTTGCATGAATAGCGAGCTAGACTCGTTAGGAGAGTGACCCCGTGTTGATCGCGATGCCTTAACGAGCATTGTTAACGAGCATTGTTTGCTGGGGCAATGCGAGTTAAGTCTTCGGGATTGACACGAGTATGACTGTGCTTAAGATCTAATAGATCTAACTCATGTCACCACTCTTCGTGACACCCTTTAGATCCTTCAGATTTTTTGGATGGGGCCGATATGACGATCCCGTCAAAGTCATACTATACCCAGACTTACTCTTCACTTAGATGCTAGATTGACGCATTTTTCGTTAGATGGTGTGCTACACTAGGATTTAGGGTGCTAGGTAGTTTTTTGATGTCTAATTATTGTTCTCTGCTTGATTAGTTGCCCTAGCCAGACATCTTTCTTTTGCATTGTGCTTCTGGTGTGACTGCATGCTACATATGTGTGGACATATGTGTGGTAGTGTGTGGTAGTGTGTTAAGGCGTTCTTCTGCAGGGAGCCATGTCTATTTATATGCACACATACAGGTACCTCTATGGGGGAACAAGTAATAATTTCTAACAATTTGCTTGCAGGTTCTATTTAACTCCCTCACTTTTAAGACATGACTCATGATACATTATTTGCATGTTAGTTTTCCCGCTGACAGCTGTTTTCATGCAGGACTGAGTCTTTTTTTTTTCTTATGTACTTTTAGAGTCTAGGAGAGTTCTGTCGCAGAAATAATATATGGGCACGAGTTTCAAGGCGTTTGGCATGAGAACCACGTGGAGGGGACCAGGAGCAGATGCTCGTGTCCCGTATCTTAATTCTGTATTTTATATTGATATATAAAATTAGGACCGGACATGTATATGCAGAGTCCTACCGCTCTTTTTCTTTTCTGGGATATGTTGCGGACCTAGCTGCACTGATCTTTTATTATGTTGATTTAGCTCGTTTTGCTTTTTTGCATCATATTGCATGTCTGCATATTTTCATGTGTTTTCTTTGTTTCTTTCTGTGGTTTCTTTGGGATTTCACGATGGAACATAAACTCTTTAGGACTTAAAATCCAAATTTTTCTACAAAAATCTTACATAAAATATTCAAGATAATTAAAATTTAGGATTAAAATATTCAGGATTTAAAATTTGCAATTTTATTTTCCTGCATATATTAATAGAACCTCCACAATACTTAGGGCCGCCTCAGATAACTACATCCATATTTGCATGTTTCGAGGAGGAGTCTTTGTACTTCTCCAACCTGACTGACCCAACATACTTTCATATAGGTGGTTGTTTAGTGCGTCTAATGTGTTAGAAGGCTCCCCAACCCGGACGGGGTATAAGCCCTTTTGTTTGGAGTGTTTCCAGCTTTGTAGTTTAATCTCTATTTTCTCTTTTTTCTTGAGGAATCCTTGACACTTTGGCAGGTATAAGTCCCACATCTTGAAGCTTCAGCTTATAGTCATAGGATAGAATTTTCTTCCTCTGACCTTAGGGTTACCGAGGTTCCCGTGAATGATGCAATTCCAGATGGCTGGCCGGGGATTTCAGGACGTGTTGGGTCGACTACCTTCATGACCAAGTAGACTTAAAGTCTTAGTAGTTGTGTATGAAGGGTCCGTGGTACCCTGACCCAGTTACCTTTACCTTCTAGGACCATTCTACCTTTTTTTTTGTTGAGCCCCTTTGAGCCATGTCGCTCCTTGACTTTGTTGATATCACCTTGACGACCTGATACTAATGAGCTGCCGCTCATTTGGGATACGACGATTTGTCCTCTGCTCTTATGGCCGGACGTGCTTTGACGTGTTGGGATATCTCCGTCAAGATGATTTATGTTATTTCGTGGGCCCCGTGTGCCGATGAGTCGCTACCCATTCGGGATGTGAGAGACTCTCTCTACCCGATGACTTAGCGTTAGCTTTGAAGCATTGAGACTCCTCTCACATGGAATAACATTTCTTTGATTGCCTATACCCTAGGCTATGATAATATAAAACGAAACTCCTTTTATCGAGAGTATTCTTGGGTATCTCCCAAGATGTAATTAATCAGTAGGAACACGTTCCTCTGGGAGTGCTCTTGACTCCAGAACATGTACATACACCTGACTCTATGGTTATGGGTAGTCTATGTAGATACTTCTTTCACGGATATTTTTCATGGATATTGGTTTAAGGTGCCTCCGTCCGATCTTGTTTGGGCGGACAAACTTGACCTATCATTGCGAGGTTTATCGTACGTAAACTCCACGTTTTTCTTTTTCTTTTTTTTTTCTCTTTTTCGTATTTCTCTTTTTAGTTCCTTCTTATTTAATTATTCTCCTCTTTGAATCACTGATTTGATTCAGGAGAGAGATTTATTCGAATGGGGGAAGTATACGATGATGGACAAGATGATGACTTTTTTTAAAATAAAAAAGAGAAAAATGAACGGAAACAATCACTTAGATATTTCTTGTTATTCAATGGGTTTTATTATACTCTAGATCTGTTTACCCGTCATAGGAGCATCATATAAAAATTATACTAATTAAGATATTTTAATATCATTATATTTTTTCATTTACATGCAGGGTATCTTAACAACCCATCGTTAATACCATAAAGGGGTGATTTCATCATAACCAAACATGCATATACAAGTTTATATATATATATATATATATATATATAAAACCCAAGGGCAATTATATTAAAGAGAAAATGGTACAGATAGATTGTATAAGTGAGCCCAAATAGGCACTCAACCCACACGGTACAACACATAAAAAGAAAAAAGAAAAATTAAAAACCCAAAAGAAGATGATACATATAGATCAATCAGTTCGACCCAATTTAGTTCTGCATCTGTCTCTGCCTCTAGTTTTCGGAAGGGAACCAACTAATAAATTGGCGAGATGCGTACCAATTCCCGAAGTAACCAAAGTATCCTCCATTAGACTCTTTAGCTCAAGTAGATCTCCATTCTTCTTCCTCCTGAAAGTGTAGAGCTGTCCTTTCTCATCCGAAGATTGTTGCTCATTCAGATGAGATGACAGTACTGCAGTAGAAAGATTGCCAACAAATGTGCCCACAAGAGGTTCAAATGTATGTGAGGTAAGAGTTGTCGCCTCTATCCCTGATACTTCCTGAAGATGGGGAGTTGCAAGGTTCTCCTGATTATCAGTCCATGTAGGTAGGAGTCCTTCAATACTGTTTTCAATAGGGTTTGAAAGTGTAGGTTGCTCAGCAGAGTCATCCAACTTTTCATCGATCGTAGAAATAATATTTTCAAGGGAAGGGTCCACAGGGGAAATAGAACCAGACACCAAATCCTGTCATGTGGTAGTTTTCTCTCCAGGTGGAACAAATATATCCTTAGATCTATTCTTATTCACTTGATCTTTAGATTTCAAATTATGATGAAGCTTATGACATTTATTCAGGGTATGCCCAAACATCTTACAATGAGAACAATAAGGAGGTCTATGCTCCATGATAATTTGTTTGCAATATCCATTATGAGTTGTGTCCAACCAGACTTCAGTAACATCAGGTAAAGTAATATCTCTTTCCACAAGTAT
Organism: Phalaenopsis equestris; assembly: GCF_001263595.1. Taxonomy (NCBI): domain Eukaryota; kingdom Viridiplantae; phylum Streptophyta; class Magnoliopsida; order Asparagales; family Orchidaceae; genus Phalaenopsis; species Phalaenopsis equestris. The sequence goes on from NW_018164577.1 coordinate 875,961, forward strand.
TCTTGCCACAGAAAGTCTGGTAAGGTTCTAAGTGGGTAGATCTAGCTTCATAGGGTTCTCAAGTATAACATCAATAGAGTAAATGATCTAATGATGAAAATAGTGAAGCTTGAGACCAGGTAGACTAAGTCATACCGGTACATTAGGAGGTTCATGATTGGGGTCAAAATTCGGAGACCACTTGAGTAGCTTCATTGGTTTACCAACAATGTTAAAATATTTTTTGGTGCCATACTTGGGGAAGACCACCTGATTCATGCAATTTTGCACTCATTGTTTATTATTTTTGTGGTGCAATAATTTGTTGATGCAAGGAATCATTTTTTTAGTATATCTGACATTTTGAATGCATCGACGTAGTCCCTTTCATGAACATATTACATTTTGAGTTATTTCAATGGGCATCTTGACTGATCGATTTGTGTTGTCATGTTAGTTGCCTAATGTTTTCATCGTGCTTGCTCGAATTAACAACAAAATGACTCCTTTTGGCAATTTCAGTGATTTAGACCCATCGATGTGATCCGTTTTGCAAACGGGCAATGTTTCGAGTAAATTTGACTATGATCGATTCATCTTGAATTTGTCTTATGCGAGCTGCATCCTTTGTCCATCTTCAACATCATGTTTGATTGATTGGAATTGTGATCGATTTCGGTCACCGTTGGTATTATGATTGGCTGGCCTGAATGGCTATTTACGCAAAATTGGCAATGGATGAGTAGTTTTGATTGCAATCGAGAGATGCTGCTTTCATTCTTTACATGTATTTGTTATGCCTCTCCGGCATCATATTCAATGATATTTGTTTGTGGAGCAAGTTTTCAGTTCAACACTTAGCTATTTACTAAGATTCTAAAATCTTTTTTATTAAGAAGACTTGTCATGAATATCACAAACAATTGCAAGCAAAACATAGGTCCTAATCTTTCCCCGTCTCCCCTCTCTTTTTGCAGGTAAAGGTTTTCTCCGAAGTCCCAACCCATCTTTCCCCTTCTTTTTCTTTCTACAAGGGCTCTTGACCAGGAAAGAATCCCATAAATTCATTCTTTGACATTTGATCTTCTTTATCGTGCCTCCATCTTACTATGAGCTTCTTTCCACCATACTAAACAACCACTGCCATCCATTCTTTGAAGGTCTGTGGCTAAGAGCTTCTCTACCATCAGGGCTTAATGTATGGATATTTTCTATGTCATCTTCCATTCTACTTAGCCAACTTATAATTTGCATCCGTAGTCATTAGTTTTGTAAAAAAATTATAGAAATAATTTATTCTCCCTCTTATTGGGTGATTGGCTTGGATAAAGCTCAATCTAAACTTGCAGTTTTCAATTTTTTTTTACATGAATCAACCTTTGTCTCACCTTCAATACATTCTAGATTTTATTTATTTCATAATTAGATAGCGCATGGGAGTAATTTTCCATATTTTTTGAATTTTTGGTTATATACAATGTTTTTGTGCTCATGTTAGTCATAATTTTTTTTAGACTAATTTAAATACAGATGTTTTTGGACTGTCGCATATATTTATGTTATATATTAGGGGCATTCACATACATTTGTCACAGGTCATATCTATTTATATATCTAACACCTAAACATTCATATTCACATGCATATCACTCAAATCTTTAACATCACATAAAAAATATTATCTCACATGAAAAATACCATCATCACCATGTGTTTAAAAGTGAAGTACAAATTTTTATGCATAGGTTATGACATCAAGGTATTATAAGTGTAGATGTCAAAATTTTGGTGTTAGATGTGTAAATACGTAAGAATGGTGCGGTATCCATGTAAATTTCCCTTTATCTTATGAAAGTTGTCCTTGATGTCTTTCTAAGTCTACATTTTATATTGATATGCCATATGAAATAATGATGCCCTGCTTTTACTATATGTCTTTAAGTGCATTCTTTTAAGCCATGAATGAATAGAGGGGCTGTGACTGCAGGGTATGGATAAATTCTATAATTTTTTTTTAATTCTCTATATGCACTTTTTTCTTCTTTCTACCTAGTCGCCCCCTTATTTTTGAAATTCAAATTGCAATTTTACAAATAAATCCCTATTCAATTCTTTTTGCGATTTTGTTCTTCAAGGTTAAATTTGCATTTATCTGAAATCCTTCCGTATTTATATCATAACTTATTCACTTACATCACATCCATTTGTTGCACCTTTTACGAATATGAATTTATAAAAATATTCCAACAAGGACATAATGATGATATTTTCCCTTTACACGGAAAATACATACTAAGACACATTTTTGATGTTTTTCAAAGATAAAAATAAATATGAAATGAAGTACCCGATTTTTTTCAAATTTGCACCAAATCAATGTGGAATGATGATGGAAACAAATCAAGCTAGGAGTAACTCGAGGCTTAAAAGAGAAATTGCACCAATTTTTAGAAACTTCTTGCAAGGATCAACCAACTAGTGAAATTTTTATTCTTCTTTGAACTTTCTTACCATGACAAAAAAAAAACAATCGCAATGATGGTACTTTGCATTATGGGGTTGCATCCATGATTATCTCGTTCGAAAATCTCATAATATTGGAAAATTAATTTTATATAATAAGAAAAAAAAATTTAAACCTTATAAATTGGCCTTTGTGTGGACTGCCATCATTGTGGCATACACCCCATCCTTGATATTGGTAAGTACACCATGCTGTCCTGTTTCAATAATCCTCCCATTTTTGAGAACTGCAATGAGAGTATTATTCTTGATTGAAGTGAGTCGATGCGTGACAATAATTGTTGTTTGATCATTCATAATTTGATCCAATGCTGCTTGAACGACCTCCTCGGATGCTGCATCTAGAGCACTGGTCGCCTCATCTAGAAGCAGAATTTTTGGCTTCTTAAGTATGGCACGTGCGATAGCTATCCTTTGCTTTTGTCCGCCTGACAGTTGAACGCCTCGTTCTCCCACCACTGTGTCGTAAGCCTACATATGTTCTGTCAGTATTTTGAGTGTTTTATTTTATGAGTAGAAAGCCAATAAGAATGCGTGAAATGTTTTTTTTTTAGCTTCATATAACTCTTTTCTGGAATTGTGGGCCATGCAATAATTTTCAAAGATTTTATAATTCTCAAGACTTATTGCTACGATGTCTGTTTTGCATTTTGTAAGAGATTTTTTGTTTTAAATTGGATGAATTATGCTTTGAATATCGATTAATTCTCAATTTTGTTAAGAGAAAATGTTGGGTAAATTGCATTTTGATCTCCTAATTTTGGGTCAAGAAAAAAAAGTAGGTCAATTAGTTTCAAATTTGAACTTCAAATTCCTTAAATCTTCAATGAACAAGTGTTTTATTTTTCATTCCCCTTTTGTTCAGTCATGCAATCATTTGCTTTTGTAGAATTATTGGGGAACATGGCACTCAAATGTCCTCCCATGGCTACTTGTCTATCTCTATTAAATTTTGGGGCGAGGGGAAGAGAGTGGGTAAGAGGGGGGAGGGAGGAGGGAGGGAGAGAGAGATTTGCGGGGGATTGAGAAATGGTTATTAAGTGATTGTTTGCCCCCGCCCTTTTCAAGCGAGTAGAGAGAAAAGTGACTGTTTTCCCCACCTTTTTCGAGTAGACTGAGAAATTTATGGGAACTTTTGCCTAATTGAGAACACGAATAGTCATATCAGAAAATTCCCACATATGCAAATCAAACTTTTTACTTTTTTTTTTTAAATAAAGGATCTTTATTTATTGAATTTTATGTATGTATATAAACCGTTTATTTATTTATTTTATCTTACTTGCCTAACTCAATCCAAAACCCTGTGTCGCTGCAATCTCGCCTTCTTTTGATGTTCACATGCCCTCCATTACCACTGTTTTATGATTTAAGAAGAACAAGGAGGTAAGGCATCACGTACGCTTCCTTGAATGAATGTCATCATCGCCCTCCTCTACACGTGCTTCTCTTAACTGCAATCAGAGTCGCTATGAGCTTTCCTCATAAGGCCTCCAACCTTGCATTCTTTCCCTTCTCTCCCTTAATTTCATTGCTGCAAGAGTTCCACCATGAGTTCTTCCTTCTCAAGTTTTGAACTAGGTGACAAGGCATTGTGTAGGCCTATAGGGTAAATTCTTGATTCCTTAACCTTCTTCATTTTTTCTCAAGTCCTCATTCCAATCAATTTATTTATTTTATTGATTCCTTGGAGAGATTATGCTGTTTTTTTTTGCTTCTTGGTGCTTCATTGCTTGTTTCATTGCCCCCTTTTTATCATTATTGTTATATATGTTAAATTCTCGTACATCTTAATTTGGGTTTCGATAAGAATAGATTTACAGATAGATTTTAATTAAGTTCATAATAATCAGTTTAATATAGGCAATCTAAATTAATTATGATTTAATTATAATTATCATGGTTCAACAATATTAGTTGATTATTGTTCAATTCTACGTTGTGACTCTGTTTGATTTAGAGCTCTGAATATTTAGGATATTTGGTTGGTGCACATATGGTGTTGCTCCTTTGGATCTCTATTGAGCTTTGAATTTTGGCTTTGTATATTGAGGCTGGTAACTTATATTTTTATGAGAGGATAAATATACCATTTATTATTAGGGATGTTATGTTTTATGATTGCAATATGTTACTTCAACATTTATTAGATTGTCAGTTATAACTTACACATTCAGCAATACCTTTCATATTTAGTTTACCTTACAAATTGATCAACGTTTTAATGTCCATATTGAAATGCTATATGATGTGGAAATAACTTTATTATATTAATTGATGCATAAGTTCAAACTTCTTGAAATGCTTCATATAATGGCAACTTGTTTTACACATGTATTATATTAGTTTATGTGAAATAAATATTTTTCATGCAAATTACATTATGTTGATATAAAGTAAAGTTGATCATATGGCTGCTAGATGATTTGTTGTAACATTTGCATAGGACGCACATAATGTGTGATGGTTGTAAATGTAAATGTTAGTAGTATTCTCCTACTAATATGATGTACTGACTGATGAACGTGTTGATAGAATAATGACTCAGGGGTGTTGGACCATCTAAGTGGGTGAAACCCTTTCTCTTATTTATGATATCTTGAACAATCGACTATGCATATACATATAAAATGTATTATGATAAATGACTGATGAGTTATATTTGGATATATGAAGATGTCTGATGTGGTCACACGTATGTTAGCATTGTAGAACAATTGATTTTTTTTATCATTCATCATGTAATAGTGTCTTTTTATAATGCTACGATTATATTCATTATATTGATATTGCATTATAGATTGTGCTTCTTTTATTGTTCATTTATGATTTAACAAATAAAAGCTATTTATTGAGTTTTCACAATAAAATCATTTTGAAATCAACTTTTCTCTTAGTAGATTTTACCGGGTTGAATTATGGACCTTCACTATAAGAGCATATCCATAGTTTTCCTTGATCGGTATTAACGACTAAGTTGTAATTCTTTATTTGAACTTTTATTGAGTTATGCATCATTGTAGATGTAATTTATTCATTTTCTTTTTATTAGTTGATGTTTTAGTTTTTCATAGACCAAGTATTTTGTTGATGCAATAAATTTTTAGTTCTTATATTTATGAGTGACTTATGACTATGCATTTTCATTTACAAATGTTCACGAATGAATTTTTTCTCTTGCATACAAAACTGCTAAACTTTGTCTTGACTCTTGAAAGTTGAGATTAAATTTCTTCATCATGGGTAATGTTGCTAGGGTTGTGTTTCTCCTTCTAGAAATTTTTATAGTTATTTGAGGGACCTACTTGTGAATTTAACAGGTATGGACTTAATTATCATCTACCTCAAATCATGATAGATATAATTGTTATAGGCCCATTGGTCCATGAATCAAGTTTGGTTATTATAGAAGCGATGCAAAACTGCAGGAAAAAGAAAGCGGGGAAAAAATAATAAAGTTTTCTCAAGTTTGGTTATTATAGAAGCGATGCAAGGAAAAAGAAAGCGGGGAAAAAATAATAGAGTTCTCTTGTTCTAAATCCTAAAAAGCTTCTTAATGAAGGGACTAATAATTTCTGCATGAAGAAATGGATTGAAAAAATGAAGTTGCGTTTTTTTGAAGAAATTCTTTTATGCGAAAAATGGGATGGAAAAGTAAATGACCTAATATATAATTGATTAGCTAAAACTGTATAAGAAAAAACCTGCTGCAAGCTGCTTATGAACTTGTGTGCGTTTGCTAACTCAGCGGCAGCCATGATCTCAGCTTGTGTAGCCTTCCCATCTTCATTACCATAAGCAATGTTGGCATGGATGGTGTCATTAAACAAAATTGGTTCCTGGCTTACCAATCCCATTTGCTGCCTCAACCATCTCAGTTGAAACTGTTGAAGTTCTATTCCATCTACTGATATTTGTCCTGCATCGGGATCATAAAATCTTTGTAGCAATGCTATTATTGTTGATTTACCACTACCACTTTCCCCTACTATTGCAATGGTCTGTCAAATAAATTGCAATTTGTTACTCAAAATATACAAAAGAAAACAAGGAAGAGGATGAAATTATTCCAACTTATAATTAGTTTTCTCTAAGAGCATAGTGCCAAAATAGTACCGACTATTTACATGGAGACATTTTAGTCCCAAAGTCTAAAAGTGCCAGATTAGTTCCCTGAATTTTTAAATTGGGGCCATAATACTGATCCATTGGGACCCATATTAAAACATTTTTGGAATTAAGTTACACTTTTTTAGATCATGGGACTAAAATTACCCTGCAAAGAGTGACTATTTTGATACTTTTCTCTTTTGTCTAATGTAGCATGCTACCTTTCCTGCTTGAACTTCTAAGCACATGTTTTGAAAAACCTGGATATCAGGCCTTGCAGGGTACTTGAAGCAGACATGATTAAATCTGATATTACCCTCAATGGTTTCTAGGGTTTTTCCCGAAGCAATGCTTGGGTTTATTTTGGATTCGCGGTTAATGAGAGCAAAAATGGAAGCTGTTGCAGTTTTAGCTTTGCGGGAATCTGGGCCTTGTGAGGTTGATTGAAATATTCCTACTGTTGCTATGACCAGGACGTAGAAAGCCTGCAAAATTTTATCCCATGAAATTGATTAGTACACGAACAAATTATTGTTCAGAAATAGGGATAGCAGACAAGGATTTTTTAAATTCAATTTTGAGGAAAAGTTTCATTCTATTTAAATATATTGAAGATAAAAAGATTTATTATTTTTTGCTAAATAAATTGAAATTGAAAAGATTGCTTTTTTCTATTGTGAGAACCAACACTTTTTTACCTTAAATAGTCTAGAAATTGTGAAAGAGAAGGACATTTAACATACATAATAATTTGCACAAGTGAATAGGAGTTCTATCCAATTTATTGGTAAAATTTATAAAAAGAAAAAAATTCTGCAATCATCATTGAACAGATAGCCAAGAAAAACCTTATGAAATAAATTGGCTAGATGATCAGGCCAATACAATCTTTAGAACTTATAGAAGAAAATTTCTCCTTCTTCTCCTTTCAATTTAAGACAAATATTCCCTTAACTCCAGTTCTAAGTTACGCATACTCTTTCTCATACCTTATTATCAACTGCAAAGCAAAATGCACACTATTTCTCCTGTAAGAGTACTAAAGTGCCATGTTATATGCATATATAGTTATTTTCATCATTAGTTTTTAGCAATTTATCCAGGATGATCAAATTTATGTTGTCCCTATTTCCCATACACTCTTGTTTAGTTGCTATATCAAGATCTCCAACTAAGCCAACAAAAAAATATTTAGAATTAAATATATTAAAAAAACCAATCACCAAAATGGAAAATTTAAGCTACATGTGGTACAAAGAGATATCAAGAGCTCCAATTAAGCCAATAAAAAAAATTTAGAATTAAATATATTAAAAAAATCAATCACCAAAAAGGTGAATTTAAGCTTCATGTGGTGCAAAGAGATATCTTTTCTTGAGGAGTCCCTATAAGCTATTGTCTCTAGCTATATGAGAGGGCTTACGTGCAGTTTATGGTGCCTTAGGTGAATAGAGTCCCTAGGAGTTGTACTCTGTAGCCATAAAGAAGAGCTTGCTTTAGCTCTGTGGTGTCTTTAGGTGGAGTCCCCATAAGAGTCACAATGGTTCTACACCTGTAGTGTTTGGAGCAGTCCTACTGTGCATTTCTATTAAGCAGGCCCCAATGTTGTGCGTTTAGGTCTGCAATACTAGTTGTCATCCATGCAATAGAAAATGAAGCTACTAGTGTAAAGGAGGATGAAAATGTTGGGACGCCCCAATTTAGAAGAATAGCCCATGCAAACTATGGTGGAGCTCATTGCTAAGCACGGATGGCGTTGTAGTGAAAGCATAGCCTACCTGAACGAATTAAAACAAATCCTAGAATTGAAACCAAATTAGTATATTTAGGCTTTTTTGGGACGTGAAGATTGTCTACTCATCTTTGTTTTGGCTGTCATCTCCACTTACCCTGATGCCCTTGTGATCAATCATTTATGGGATGTGGACATCTACCTGAAATAGACTGCATTGGATATATTATATGAAAATGAATTATTTCACATATAAAAACATTGGCATAAATTATTTCAATCATCTTTTCAACGTTAAATTTGAACTGTTGTTGGTTGGGCTTTGACCATTTCATGAATAATAGTCAACCTAAAATTAACATTTCTTGCTATTTAAGACTTGAAACAATGTAGAATTGTTGGATTTGATTTGACCGTTCTCCTGAAATACTATTTATACTGATATTCAGTTTATTCTTTTTAACTTTGTGGAATTCCTGGTTGGTTTTTTATTTAATATGCATAAATCTTTAGCTTTGTTGATGGAATTATTTTTAATTATTTGTTAGAGTATTCTTTTTCTTTCTTTTTATTTGAAGCCTTTTTCTTTATGATCCAATCAAAACAAATATGAGTTGATGGTCTATTCAAGAGAAAATTTGGTCATTTTAAAGTCATTAAATTTGCTTTGAGATAAATCTATTACTACGGTTGACTGATTAGTCAATTATTTGCACACACCTTCAAGCAAATCAAACTGCTTTAAAACAAATCCTTATGAAACTTTTGTTAGGATATTTGAGCTTTAAACATTTTTTGATAATTTACTATATGGTGAATTGAGAGGAGTTACACATGACGGGCATTTCAAGTTGATAAGAGTATTTATTACCAAATATCCATGATATTAAAAAATCATAATAAGGCAAGAGATTTTTTAGTCAAAATACGATTGAACAATTTTAAATTATAGGCCATTCTTTCCTCTAGTCACTAAAAAACTGAAGAATATGTTATAATTACATGTAATATATTATGTGGGGTGATAGGTGCTTTAAATCTAAATTAAATGATATAAGATTTAGAATTAAAATAAATAGTCTATAACTAAATATGATAAATACAACGGCAATCTATGAAGATGGAATATCAAAAAGACATAGCGTCTTGTTGCACATTTTGTGTTAAGTCACATTATGATATGCAGTATAATAAGATGTAAAAAATGTTAAAGCCTAATAATGTTAATGTCGTACATACCCGAAAGACTTCCTCAAATGTGGACTTGCCATCCTGAATCAATCGAGCTCCAAAATATAAGATGGCAGCATAAGCACTGTACAAGAAAAGCTGAGAAATCCCAAAACCAATCCCACTTATAACTGCTTGTCTAATTCCCAATCTCATAGGTTCATCGCACTTCTTTTTGTACAGTGCAACTACCTTTTCTTCAGCTGAGAATGAGGCAACTGTCCTTATGTTTCCCACGGCATCATTGGACAACTGGCTTGCTCCCAAAAACATCTTCTGCAACCAGCAATATCTGTATTTTGTTAGTTTAAGTAATTTGACATTCATGAAATTCTCTGTATTTTGTTTTCAGGGAAATTTAAATATGAAGCAGACAATTCTTATGTATTTACACATCTCACACCCAAAATTTCAAATTTACATAAATAGTGCTTTGCTGTTTTAAATCTGTGCATGAAAATGTTTAGTTGACTTTTAAAAAGTGGTAATATTGCTATTATTGATGTTGTATTTAAGATTTGACTGTTGTGTGTGTAAATATGAAAGTTTAGATGTGAGATATGTAAATAAATACATAAGAATTGTATGATATGTATGTAATTCAGAGAGCCCTTAATGTTCTTTAGAGGCACACATCCGCATCGCTGAATCCTGTAATGAATTTTATCTGAATCCATGCGTTGATACCAACTAAAGGGACTACTCCCAATATGATTAGTGAGGTCTCCCAACTGGCTGCGAAGGCAATAGTTAAGCCAACAATTAAAGATGCGGCATTCTGAACAATCAGTCCGAGCTTATCTCCCACAAGACTTCGAACTTTAGTTGCATCGGTCGATAATCTCGAACCAACCACTCCACTGGAATTCTCAGGATCATCAAACCAGGCCATCTCCATGTTTATAACCTTCTCAAAGCTTATCATTCTGATCCTCCTTATCAACTTGGAACCAGCTACTGCAAAGAAATATGACCTCACTTGTGTTGAGATTAGGGCAACAATGGCAATTACCAAAAACATCAATGACCAAAACTTAGTATCATTCTTCAGCTCTTCCGGCGGCTTATAGAGAGTAACTATCGCACTAGAAAATATTATTCCTATGGCTGGGAAGACAAATCCATTGATTATTGCAGCTACCGAACCAATCAATAACACTGGAATCTCCGGCTTGTTTAGGTACGCAAGGCTGTGGAGTGACATCTTATTTGTTTTATCATCAGGAATGGTAGTTTTGAGCGCCTCTGATGTAATCTCTATCGGAACTCCAAGCCCTATTTTGAATGAGTAGCGGCGGCTACCGTTTCCCAGATCCGGGGATGATTCTTCTAGTTCTAATTTGAAGGAATGGCAGCGGCGGCTATGTGTTTGAGATAATTCATTAAGGCCTATATTGAATGGGAAATGTTGGCTGCTTTGCCTCATTGGCGATTCATTACTTTTATTGCTTTTGAATGACGTGCGCTGACTCGTAAGCCTTGCTTCTTCAAATAAAGATGTCTTCTCAGAGAATTGGTTCATATTCTGTAGTTTTATCAGTTTGCTGTAAGCTCCATTTGGATTGTCCACGAGTTCAGAATGTGAGCCTGATCAAAGAATTACCCGAAAAAAGCAGTAAAATAAATTAGTGCTTGAGATTTCATTAAAGTAAACAACCGAATAGTAAATGTTCAATTTATATTTGGTTGGACCTCCAGAAGCAACCACATATGTTTTCAAAATAAGAAGCCAAACCTTTTTCAACAATGGAGCCTTGATTAATAACTGCTATGGTATCTGCTTTCCTTATTGTACTCAATCTATGAGCAACCATGATTGTAGTTCGGTTCAACATAATTCTATCAATTGCCTCCTGCACAATTTGTTCAGATTCGACATCAAGAGCACTAGTGGCTTCGTCTAGTAGTAATATTCTTGGATCCTTCAATATAGCTCTTGCAAGTGCTATTCTTTGCTTCTGTCCGCCAGATAGTTGAGACCCATGCTCACCAACCATGGTATCTAGCCCCTGTCAACATGAAAAAAAAGGTACATTTACATACATGCCATTCAAGTCTTATGTATTTACATATCTTATATCTAAACTTTAACTTCTACATACATGTAACTTACCTATGTATGGAAAGATGTTTTTCACATTTTAAATGCCAAAATAGTGTTTTTTTTTTTTTTTTGACATGATATGAATTATTTGGGTTGTAAATGTAAAAAAAATAAAGTTTAGGTGCTATATATGTAAATGAGAAAACTGTCAAAATAGACCCTTGATTCTTTAAAGGGGGTTATTTCAGTCCTATAGTCTATAGAAGTGCTAATTTAATCCTCAGATTCTTTTAATATGTGGATTGAAAAGCCCCAATTTAAAGACTGTAGGGACTAATTTCACACTTTTATAGAGTCTGGGACTAAAATGATCACACCAAACAGTCAGGGGACTATTTTGGCACTTTACTCGTATGTAAATACATGGGAATTTTGGCACTTTACTCATGTAAATAAATGGGAATTGGGCTGTTACCTGAGGCATCATGTCAATGAACCTTGAAGCATTAGCTAGGTTGGCAGCCGCTCTGATCTCTTCTATTGTTGCATTATCCTTCCCATATGAGATATTTTCTCCAATGCTTGAGGTAAAAAGGATTGGCTCTTGGCTCACCATTCCAATTTTTCCCCTTAGCCATCTAATCTGGAAGTGCTTTATGTTTATTCCATCAATGAGGATTTCGCCGGCCTGTGAGTCGTAAAACCTTTCGATCAAACTTATTATCGTCGACTTCCCGCTCCCGCTCTCCCCAACCAATGCCATAGTGGTGCCGCCACGAATAAAAAGAGAGAACCCTTGAAATATTTGTTCTTCAGGTCTGGTTGGATAGCTGAAGTAAACTTCTTTGAATTCGATGTCACCATTAATGTCATCCAATTGTTTACCCGTCGTGTCATACGGGTCGATGTTTGACTTTCTGTTGATCGTATCGAAAATTCTTTTTGCAGCCGCTCGGCCATTTGAAAATGCTGCCAAGCATGGAAATGCCTGACCTAAAGCTCTGCAAAGGTGACGTAATTTCCTTATATACAAACATTCTTTAATTGCAAGACATTTTATTTATGTTTTCTTATTTCCAATAGGTGATTGTTTCATTCAGTTAAGCCGTATTTATTCCATAAGAAACAAAACAAGTTTCAAATGTTTTCCATCTTTTGCACATCTGATATCAGTGAACTTAACTCAGATGATACAAAAAAAGGGGCATTTACATTTACATGCATACCACCCAATTCCTATGTATTTTACATATCTAACACCTAGCTTTATTTTCTTCATTCATACCTCCCAAATCTTTCATATCACATAAAAAATACCACTATTTTAACTTTTTTAAAAGTGAAATACACCTCGTGCAAAAGTAAGGTGCCATTCTTGTAAAAATTGAAGTATATCTTTTAGATATGTAAATACATAAGATTTGTGTGATATTTATGTAAATCTCTCTCTCAAAAAGAAAAAAAAAACAGGAAATGAGTAACTTACAAAGCACCAATCAGAACTGTGAAGATAACAGAAAGGATAACTCCACCTGTGTATCCTCTATTTAATATCAGATTTGAGCTGTTCCACATTCCAAAAGCATAGCTGCTGTAGTTAAGGAAAAATACAAGCCCGGCACCAAAACCAGAAGCCAACCCCTCATAAATACAAGAAATATAGGCACCATTTAATGCCTTCTTATACTTCTGCACTGCAATATTCTCCCCTGTATAAGCTGCCACCTAGCAACATTAACATCATATTTAGTTTTTACCTTGAACATTACAATTTAGTTCTAATTAATGAGTTTTTTTTTTTCTTCTGCAGAATTCTGACTTCATTTTGTGCTGCCGCTTACTGTTCTAATTGAGCCTATGGTTTGTTCCACAATTTCTGAAGCTTTGGCATATGATTTTTGTTCATTCGAGGACATTTTGGATAGAACAATTGACAATACGGCGCCACAAACAGCCATAGGAGGAATTGTAGACAGCATGATCAATGTGAGTAGCCAACCTCTGGCAAATGAGATGGCGAAGGAAATAATGAATGTTGATATTAGATTGATGAACTTTCCAACCTGCAAAATTGAGACAAATCGGGAAATTGGTTTGAGATTTATTCTCGGAAAATAAATATCAAATTGTGTTCATTTTCTTAAGGGACTTTTGAAATTACTTTTATTTTTTTGTTTTTTATTATTTTTTTTATTTTATATTGTTTATTTTTTTATTTAAAATAAAACATGTTTGTATATTTGATTGAGATATGATTGTTTTGTAAAATACTGAAAATGTTTAAATAGTTTTAAGTGTTTTAAAAAATATGTTAATTTATTTTTAGAAATAAAAAATATAAAAATATAAAAAATAAATTAAAAATTATATTTTAAAAAATAAAAATAAAAGCAAAAATGAAAAATAAAAATGATCCTAAATGAGTCCTTAGAAAATAAAAAAATTCCTCTCGAGTAAAAATTGGATCATGTCTAACAAATTTGATGTGAATTTGAAACACAAAAGGTAGCGGTTAATTGTGGTCATTTAAAAAAAAAATTAAAATATGTTTGTTTAGTTCATTTTTGTATGATTTTTTTTCAAAGATAAATTTACTTATTTTTTAAAAATATTTTTAAAAATGTGAAAGTTATTTTATTATTGTTAAAAATAGCTAAGCATGTTATAATACATCAAATATATGTTTTTTTAAAGTAAAAATATAAATAAATTAAAATATAAATAAAGAAATAAATAAAATTCAAAAGTGATGCCAACAAATCGGATGACTAAAAAAAATTTGCAGTTTTTTATAAGGAAGTCAATCAAAATATAAGAATTATGTTTCTAAGGTATGGTTGTTTAAAATGCTTGAATAAGTTCTCAATTTGTGATGTTTCATTGAGACTTTGTCTTTGTCCCTTTTATTATTTTTTAATTTGGAATCATTTATATACTTCTATTATATTTTCACAAGCAATTTTGTATCTAATGTGGACCATTTTAAAAAATACAAAAATTTGCATACATTCCACATAATTCTTACAGATTTACACATATGGCACCTAAAGTTTGATATTTACATTTATTAAATCATGATACCATACACCTTTGCATAAAAAAATATGAATTATGATTTGAGCATTAAAAAGTTCAGGTCTTAAATATGTAAATACATAAGAATTGTTGGATATGTTTGTAAATGCCCCAAAAAATATTTTGTTTCGCATAAATAAAAGCATAGCTGTTGTCCAAAAGAATCCAACAAATATTTCAAGAAAATATTTTAATCCGTCCTTTTTTTCAAAAAAAAAATAATAATAATAATAATAATAATGTGGTAAACAAAAGAAATCTAAGCTTGAAAGAGCAAAGGGTAGGATGGATAATAAGTTTAAGCAATAAAATATAAATGACTCTTCGAAGCATAGTTGACAGAAAAATACAGCTCATTTATTTTAGTTTTTTTCTTCCAATAAATTAATAAAGTTTAAAAACTCAAAATGGCTGAAACTTCCAATAACAAATATGACACACTCATTTGCCTTTATTTTTAAAACAGCATATGGCTTTCACGCCAACTCACAATCTCTCTCTCTCTCTTATATATATATATATATATATATACACACATGCACACACATGCGCACACACACATCACATGTATACACAAATCTTATGTATGTAAACATCCAACTTCTATAGTTTTTTATGTTTTTACACGCATAGGATTAATCAAATTCTTAATATCATATGAAACATAACACTAACAGACTTAAATATTTCTTTTATTCATAGGTTTAAAGCACTAAATTAAGTTGTGTAAATGTAAATATGAAAGTCTAGGGGCGAGATGTGTAAGAACATAAAAACTCTGTGCTAGGTAGCTAAATATCTATTTTTATTTGAAATCGATGGATTTACATAACTGTCGTGTGAATTAATTTCTATGCATTTACATACCTAACATTTTTGAACTTCAACTCTTACCCTTTGGATGAAAAGTTATATTTCGCCCTTTAAGAAATTGAATAATGACATGAAAGATTTGGCTGGTATAAATGTAAAAATTAAAGTTTGGGTGTTAAATATGTAAATACAGAGGACTTAAGTGGTATAAATAAAAACCTGCTCGCCCATGGCTTCTTGAATGAGGATGATGTCTCCCGACATTCTCCCGACCACTTCTCCCGAGTTTATTTCCAAATCAAAGAATGCAATTTCTTGTTTTAAAAGGGCTTTAAAGTATGAACTCCTTATTTTTGCTGCTTGTCTCTCCCCAGCGACCATCCAGCAGCTCACCTCTGAGATTTTTCATTATATTATATGTCTCAACATCTATTCTAAAAAGAAAAGAAAATTACAAAAATCATTCTGATATTTATGAAGATCACATACGGAAAAAGGACACCAGCCCCGATCCCAGCGCCAGAAAGAACATTTGCAGAGTCAGCTGCAACCACAAAAAGTTAAAGATAATAATTATAATAAGAAGAAGAAGAAGATGAGGATGATGTACAGTGGAGACTGCGTGAAGAAGAGCGGAGACGTCGCCGGCTCCATAAGAATCAGTGATTCTTCCTCCGAGAAGCATGCAGAGAGGCATGACGGCTCCGTTGGCGATGGCTCCGGCTGAGCCGAGGATCATCAGGGTTATATCAATGGAGTCTGCTAAACTAAATAGTTTGTAATAGGGAAGATAGTTTTTGTGATTCGTCTCTTCTTCTTTAGCTGCTGCTCTGTTTTCATCTTCTACCTCTCCCATCTTTTTCTTCAGTGCTGCGCTTATATTGATATATCACCCCTGACAACTACCTATTTATACTGTTTTATTAATTATGTACACAAAAGTAGTTTAATATATATATTTGTTTATGTTTAGAATATATGAATTTTTCATAATATTAATGAGTTGCGTTAAACTCATTATTTCATTTTTTATTTTGTGTTTTAATTTTGAGAGCAATACATCAATTTATTTATTTTATTTTATTTAAAAAAAAGTGTTTTGTATATATGATTTTTAATATTTTTTTTAATTTTTAAAAGAAACTATTTTTTTCTTAAACAATGAAAATGATTGCCAGAATTTTTGAATATTTTTAAAGATTTAAATATATTTTGATTCGAATAAAAATTTAAATAAATTAATATAATAAAAAGCGAAACTAAAAATCTACTAAAATATTGCAGAAATTTAACTTTTTGACCTGCCAAAAAAAAGTTGTAATAAAATTGGTGAAATTAGGATTTGAAGAGTCGGTGAAATTTACAGATAATTACATCCAACAAATACTGCATATTTATATATATTTATGATAAGACAACTTAATATATGCCTAACATGTATTCATTATATCAAAATTATTCATACTATTTTAAACTTGATGTATGTCTTAAAGTTTTGTGGTAAAAAACGTAAATAAATAAGAATTGTGTGGTATGCATGTAAATGCCCCTGTCAAAATATTGTGCTAATAGAAGGTAATATTTGCATTCAAGTAGAGTAATCATCTTTTTTCACACATAAATGAAACCAAAGATGTTGCCAGACATATTCCACGAGAATTCAATAAATATTTGATAATATTTTAATATATCCCTTTTTTATAATAATAATAATAATAATATGCCATGTGCCTAAGCTTTAAAAAGAAAACAATCGGCCGGATAATAAGTTCAAGCAATAAAACATAAATGACTACCAAACAATCTTTAAATCCAAGATGAAACTATATATATATATATAATGTCATGTTTGATATATATTTGAAGTTCAACATAATAAAAATAATATTTGTTTCAAAATAAATTATGATTATTGTGTAATTTTGGTGGGATATGCAATCATTCTCATTGCTTAATTAAATACTTGTAAATTTAAATAAGCAGAGACAAATATGTAATATCACATATTGTATTGTTCTACCTATAAATAGATGTTCATTTTATGAATATAAACATAGGATTACCATGCATTTCTCTCACACACTTCTTTTTTATGCCTTAATCTTTAAAGAATTTGAAGTAGTTTTGATACATTACTAGATCAGGATTCAGTGAAAACAAACTATGATTTTTTTGTAATTTGGTGGAATATTTAATTAGTTTTATAACTTAATTAAATATTTGTAAATTTATAGTAAGCCATTTGGAAGGAAGAAGGAAAAAAGAAGAAAAAAAAAGGAATGTTTGCTTGCACTCCCACATAATTCTAATGTATTTACATATCTAACATATAAACATCGATTTTTTTTTACATCAATGTCACTTTATGTCATTTACCTACGTTTCACTTTTTAAAGGTAGCAATAGGGGTTTTTTTGATGTGATGTGTGTTATATTTTTTATTTATGACTCACATTTATTTTAATAACTTCTGAGATTTATTTTTGATAACTTAAGTTATTAATTTTCTTAACTCATAACTTATGTCATAAATTATGACAACTTATGATATTTATTTTGATAACTTAAGTTATTTATTTTGTTAACTCACAACTTATGTCATAACTTATGATAACTTATGATATTTATTTTTATAACTCATATAACCCCTAAAATAAATAAATGTTACTAACTTATATCATTGATTTTATTAATAAAAATCAATTAATTTATTATCAATTAATTTATTTTATTAATAAAAATCAATTAATTTATTAAATTATCATAAATCGTATTATTTAGTAACCCCCCTTGATGGATGGTGGTTAAATAGAGCATGAATTTGAGAATGGGTCCTCTCTCTACCTAACACACCCCGTACATTTCTCTCCATCAGAAAATACAGAAAGTTTCAAGGGATTAGAGAGAGAAACTCCATCTCTTCAAGATCAAATTTGTTCATCATAAATACAGGTATGCGTCACTTTATTTTAAATATGAAAAAAATCATGAATTTAAAAGATCTTGGCTATTATGTACTTTTTCTTTTGAAATTTGTGTCATAAAGTTGAAACATGAATTTTCTAACATGTGGTATCAGAGACTTGATTACTAAATTTATGATTTTTCATATAATTTTATTTATGTTAATTGTAATAAATTTTCGCTGTGAATTAGATTTTTAATTAGATCAATAAAACTAAAGTAAATTGATATGATTGAAATTATTATTTATTTAGTCACCAAAGTGACCAAATTAATAAGTTTAGTAGACGTTAAATTAAATAAATTCAATTAATCAAGAGTATGTGATGCTTGTTATGAAATAATTTAATATTTTTGTTAAAAAAATATTAAAATTCATTTATTATAAAATATTTTTAGATCGCTCAAAGGTTGATCATTTGTTTTATAATCATTGAATATAATTGTAATCTATTTATATACTAAGTTAAGATATGTTTATATATCCAAAGATAATAGACATGTCTAACTTGAGTACAAGCAATTATCAATTATGTTAAATTTAAGTCAAGCATCAATTATGTTTATTATCGTGTATTGTTATATCACCCAAAGGAGATTTCAATACGCTATTATTATTATGATCATTATTTTAATCTGATTTTATATGAATATCTATGTAAGTTTAAT
>NW_018164577.1:895252-896632 GCF_001263595.1 Phalaenopsis equestris
CTGAGCAAATATCTTTCTATAAAGCTTGGGAAAAATCGAATAGATTAAGCTTAATGTTTATGCGAATGACTGTAGCAAACAACATAAAGTGTACATTTTCTAACACTGAAAGTGCTAAGGAATTTATGAAATTTGCTGAGAATTGTTCTCAGTCTGACTCTGCTGATAAGTCTCTTGCTGGGACACTATTAAGTACGTTAACCAACATGAAATTTGATGGTTCTCGTACCATGCATGAGCATGTCGTTGAAATGACGAACATAGCAGCAAGACTTAAGACCCTAGGAATGGAAGTGAATGAAAATTTCCTTGTGCAATTTATCATTAACTCCTTGCCTCCTGAGTATGGTCCATTTCACATGAACTACAACACTATGAAAGATAAGTGGAATGTGAATGAACTACAATGTATGCTCATTCAAGAGAAAGCAAGGCTTAAGAAAGGAACAAATCACTCCATTAATCTCATGGGTCATCAAAGAAGAGCTGTAAAGAAACCTGAAAAGAAGAATGAAAAGGGCAAGCAATGACCACTAAATGTTAATGTGTCATCTGCCCCAATTCACAAAGAGGAATATAAAGGAATTAAGTGTCACTTTTGCAAAAACCCTGGACACTATCAAAATGAGTGTCAAAAGCGCAAAGACTAGTTTGAAAAGAAAGGTAAACCTGATGGATTGATTCTGGTTGTACCACTCATGTTTCTAATACGATGCAGGGATTCCTTACAACCCAAATCATAAACCCAAATGAACAATTTGTCTTCATGGGAAACCGAGTCAAAGCGCTAGTTGAAGCTATTGGAAGATATTAGTTGATTTTAGATACTGGACATCATTTAGACCTTTTTCAAACCTTTTATGTCCCTTCTGTTTCTCATAACTTAATTTCGTTGTCTAAACTTGATTCTATTGGATACTCATTTAAATTTGGAAATGGTTATTTCAGTTTGTTTAAACACAATCATCTCATAGTTTCTGGTATTCTTTGTGATGACCTATACAAGCTTAAACTTGATAACATTTTCTCTGAGAATTTAATGACTTTACATCATAATATTGGTACTAAACATGATTTTATTAATGAAAGTTCAGCTTATTTGTGTCATAAACGTTTGGGTCATATATCCAAAGAAAGAATTGAAAGATTAGTAAAGAATGAAATCCTTAATGAGTTATATTTTACTGATCTTGTTATCTGTGTGAATTGTATTAAAGGAAAACACACAAATCACACTCTTAAGAAAGCCGCCACAAGAAGCACACAGCTTCTTGAAATTATACACACTGATATTTGTGGACCTTTTGTGATATTTGTGGACCGTGCAGAGAAATACTTTATCACATTTATTGATGATTTTTCATGTTATGGGTATGTCTA
>NW_018164577.1:896642-897002 GCF_001263595.1 Phalaenopsis equestris
TGTTATGGGTATGTCTATATGGGTATGTCTACTTATTGCAGCAAAAATCCCAAGCTATAGATGTCTTAAATGTGTATATAACTGAGGTTGACAGACAATTAGACAGAAAAGTGAAAATTATCAGGTCTGAAAGAGGCGGTGAATATTATGGAACTTATAATGAATCTGGATAATGTCCAAGTCCATTTGCTAAATTCCTTCAAACTAATGGCATATGTGCTCAATACACTATGTCAGGAACACCATAACAAAAACCATAACAAAATGGTGTTGCAGAAAGGCGAAATCGTACTCTAATGGAAATAGTTAGGAGTATGAGTTAGGAGTATGCTTTACCCTCATCATTGTGGATGCATGCTT
>NW_018164577.1:897066-902984 GCF_001263595.1 Phalaenopsis equestris
GGCACCTAGTAAGGCAGTTCCAAAGACTCCTTTTGAACTGTGGACAGGAAGGAAACCTAGTTAAGGCATCTGCGTGTTTGGGGTTGCCCAATGGAAATAATGTTATATAATCCACATGAAAAGAAACTGGACTCAAGAACAACCGGTGGTTTCTTCGTTGGTTATCAGAAAAATCTAAAGGGTATAGATTTTATTGTCCTAATCACAGTACAAGAATTATTGAAATTGGAAATGCTATGTTCATTGAAAATGGTGAAGTTAGTGGGAGTTTGGAACCACATAAAGTGGAGATCCAAGAAATTAGGGTTCAAGTTCCTTTACCCAAAAATTCTTCTCAAGTTGTTATTCCTACAGTTGTTGAACATTTTGACAGCTTACAAGAACAACAAATATATCATCAAATACCCCATAATGAAACTGTCACTAATGAACCTACATTAGATGAACCACATGAAGTAGTACCTAGAAAGTCTCAACGACAAAAACGGTCTGCTATTTCCGATGATTATGTGGTTTATCTTCATGAATCCGAATTTGACTTAGGAGTCAATGAAGATCCAATTTCATTTTCACAACTAAATGGTTAGATGCAATGAAAGATGAGTTGAAATCGATGGATCGTAACAAAGTCTGGGATATCGTTGAATTGCTTGAAGGTTGTAAAAGAGTAGGGTGTAAATGGGTCTTTAAGACTAAGCGTGATTCGAATGGCAATATTAAACGATATAAAGTCAGACTTGTTGTCAAAGGTTTCACTCAAGAAAGATGGCATCGACTATAAAGAAACATTTTCTCTGGTCTCTAAGAAAAATTTAAGAAAGATTCATTTAGAATTATCATGTCACTATTAGCTCATTATGATTTGGAGTTACACCAAATGGATGTGAAAACTGTCTTTCTGAATGAGAATTTAGATGAAGAGGTCTACATGAGTCAACCTGAAGGATTTTTGGTTGAAGGAAAGGAACACATGGTGTGCAAACTTAAGAAATCAAAATAAGGACTTAAGCAAGTTTCCCGACAATGATATCTTAAGTTTAATGATATTATCACGTCTTTTGGATTTAAGAAAAACATTGTTGATCGGTGTATATATCTAAAGGTCAGTATGAGCAAAATTATATTTCTTATTTTGTATGTTGATGACATCTTGCTGGCTACTAATGATCGTGGCTTATTATATGAAACCAATAATTTTCTCTCTAAGAACTTTGAGATGAAAGATATGAGTGAGACATCCTATGTGATTGGAATTGAAATATTTCGTGATAGATCACAAGGATTGTTAGGGCTGTCTCAGAAAACATATATCGAAAGAGTTCTTAAGAGATTCAATATGGAAGGTTGCTCAGCAAGTGTTGCTCCAATTCAGAAAGGAGATAAATTCAGTCTTATGCAGTGTCCAAAGAATGATTTGGAACATAAACAAAATAAAGAAAATCCTTATGCATATATTGTTGGAAGCTTAATGTATGCTCAAACTTGTACCATACCAGACATTAGCTTTGTTGTCGGGATGCTGGACAAGTATCAAAGTAATCCAGGAATAGAACATTGGAAAGCTGCAAAGAAAGTTTTGAGGCATCTACAAGGAACAAAGGACCACATGCTCACTTATAGAAGATCTAATGATCTTGAAGTGATAGGATATTCAGATTCAGATTTTGCTGGATGTGTTGATACCAGAAAATCAACATTTGGCTATCTGTTCCTTTTGTCTGAAGGAGCAATCTCATGGAAATGTGCGAAGTAGACTATCACAGCTGCTTCCACTATGGAAACTGAATTTGTGACTTGCTTTAAAGCTACAATTCAGGGTTTATGACTGCAAAATTTTATTGTACGACTTGGAATTGTCGACAGTATTGACAAGCCGTTGAAAATTTATTGTGATAACTCCACAGCAGTCCTCTTTTCCAAAAACGACAAGTATTCCAAAGGCGCTAAACACATTGAATTAAAATATCTTGTCGTTAAGAAAGAAGTTCAGAAACATAGGGTGTTAATTGAGCATATTAGCACCAATCTCATGATTGCAGATCCTTTGACAAAAGAGTTGTCACCGAAGACATTTAACGAACATGTCGTGAGAATGAGCATTACCAAAACCTTTTATTAGTTTTATGCTCTTTATATTTTGATATTTTGGGCCCAATTTTTCTTGTTTCTGATATTTATAAATCTTATTTTTATCGTTAGTGTACACTTTATGTTGCATGATGTTTCAACAAGATTTGTCTTTTAATAGACATTATGCGATCATGATGTTAATTCTCATTATGCTAAGTATGTAATTGATATTGTGATATATGGAAGGGACTGTGTCGATAAATTGATGCACAACCGCCATGATTCATATTAATTTCATACTTATTAAATAATTTATGATTTAACCAATATAAAGAAGGATTTATCTTGCAGTATGTAATGCACTATTAAAATTAAGTAAGCTAAGTGAGAGAATGTTATATTTTTATTTATGACTCACATTTATTTTAATAACTTATGAGATTTATTTTTGATAACTTAAGTTATTAATTTTCTTAACTCATAACTTTTGTCATAAATTATGACAACTTATGATATTTATTTTGATAACTTAAATTATTTATTTTCTTAACTCATAACTTATGTCATAAATTATGACAACTTATGATATTTATTTAGATAACTTAAGTTATTTATTTTTTTAACTCATAACTTATGTCATAAATTATGACAACTTATGATATTTATTTAGATAACTTAAGTTATTTATTTTTTTAACTCATAACTTATGTCATAAATTATGACAACTTATGATATTTATTTAGATAACTTACCTAACACACCTCGTACATTTCTCTTCATTATATATAAAATACAGAAAGTTTCAAGGGATTAGAAAGAGAAACTCCATCTCTTCAAGATCAAATTGTTCATCATAAATACAGGTATGCGTCACTTTATTTTAGATATGAAAAAACTCCTAAATTTAAAAGATCTTGGCTATTATGTACTTTTTCTTTTGAAATTTGTGTCATAAAGTTGAAACATGAATTTTCTAACAATGTGAAGGATTTAAGTGCTGTAAATGTAAAAATTACGTTTTGGTGTTAGATATTTAAATATATAAGAATTTTGTGGCATGTATGTAAATGTCCCATAAGAAAAAAGGGGTAGATATGTAAGAACTAAATTTTACTTATAAAATTAATAGTATCACCTAAATCTTTAATCCAAATGATACCATTTCAAGTAAATAAAATTTGTAAATAATTCCATCCTGAAAAGAAATAAAATAATTTAATTTTCATGATGGGACAACTTAAATTATGCCTATTACTTCTTCATCTCATTAAAATTATCGATTTATTTTTATAACTCATTGAAATATCATTTTCAGTGTATATCAAAAGAAAATATTTTAACGAATTAACAGCATTGTCACGACGATTTTCTATTATCAGCTGTCTTGTTCAAACAGATTTAACTATCTCGAAGAGGCTTCAATGAGAGAGAAGGTAATGATTGCACAAATTTTTGGAGTAGAAAGAAATTAATTTCTTATATTGTTATCGTTAATTAAAAAATGGAAATTCTATATTTAAATCATAATATATTTATAAAATCATATGATATGTTTAATACTTATTTTTCAAATATGAATTATTAAATTATTTTCATTTATTTAAATTTTTGGTCGAGCCAATAAAATTTGTTTTGTGATATATAATATTAATAGATTTACATAATGTAGAAGTACCAATGGGTGTGGATTAGTTGGATTTATTAACTCTGTCCCTCGTTGGATTTATTAAATCCGGATTTAAGATGAATCGAAGGCAAAATTTAGACCTTAAATCCTAAATTTCATAAATCTAGAGAGTTTGTGCATCTTTTATGTTTGGTTGAATTTCATTAATCTGATGACAAATTCTATTAATAGGCGCTACGCAACACCTGGCAAGCATCCCTCAACCACCTCATGATTGCACTATTTTTAGCATATAAGAAAATATAGACAAATATTAGTCCCTCTTTCAAATTATGTTTATAAGCTTAAAAACTTATTTTAATTTATTATTTTTGCTGCTGTTACTAGTATATTGTGAAGAGGTTATCACAGGCAAGCCTCATCCCCACACCGTAACATTCATATCATATATATTGTTGAATCTAAGATTATCCGGGAAACATGCTCAAGAAATGAAATGTTCTAATAGAAGATAATTAAGAGATAGAGTGTGTGTGAGAATGAGTAGTAGTAGACAAGTAAAATGTGTGATTTATCCATAACATGGACCCTTATTTATAGACTTAGGTCTCAATATTACAAAAATACATATTAGCCCCATAATCATTAACCCTTTTTAGAGGGACTTTTTGGTAATTTACAAGATTATTTACATATAATAAAAATCGGGACCTATTCGATCGATAAGGATCGCCGATCATCCAGAAAGTCTTGGTTCGATCGATTCATGGTCAGAAAGAGTGCTCCCCATAGATCGTTCTGAAGGCTGATGATTGTCCTAAGGGAATTACTTTTTTCATCTTTTGTCGATCTTTTGGGTAATGTATTTTCTCTGTCGCAGCTCATCTGGAAACGATCGTCTATTGCTACATTTGATTGATCATACTTCCTTCTGGGTCGCTCATCTGCTTTGACAATTGAGATTCATGGGGACACATTCTTATGTGTAAATATTTAGTTTTCTGATTCTCTTGCTACTAAGATGTTGTATAGTACATGAGGACAATATAATTTTTTGATCACTTATACATGAATGAATAAATAAATAAACAATATTATTACACAATAATGAACTTCCCTAGATTTTTGTGCCCATGCCATTATAAATTGGCTTTGGGACAAGGGAAGTTTGCACCGCTTCAGTTTCTTTATATTCATTTGTCTCGTTCCTTCCTCTCAAACTGTTTTTTGCGATGTTTGGGGAAGGAGTCCAACCTTCCGACAAGAGCATGTTCCTTAAGGCGATGAGTGACATGATTGCTCAAGCCCACATGCTAAATGTGAATCGCAAGCTTGTGGGTGAGGCATTCGCCGACGGACTGAGTAAGAAGGGGGTTTTGTCTAAGCACAGAGACAGTGATTATGAGACTCTCTTCAGGTTTCCTTGCTAGCCCTTCTCAGAAGAGGGTTGCGGGTCAAGTGAGAGACAGTCTGGATGACCTTCTTGCGGGACGTTCACTTGGGATGAGTGTTTCACCTGCGGGAGGCCCAGGCGACAACGGGGTTGTGATCCTGCAAAGAAGTGTTAAGGAGGTGGTAGCCGAGGATGAGACTTGGCTTACCCAAGCTAGGAACGACTTCTCCTCGAAAGGTGAGGACCAGAAAAATAGGGTGATGATCTCTTTTCTTATTCCAAGTCTAAATGGGGGCAAATACTTGGTATGTAGTTTAATTAGTCTTTTTGTTCCTTTCTTTTCAGTGACCCAGGTCTTGACTAACGATTCCTTATCAGCGGATACTAACGTGGGCCCTGAAAATGATGCGGTTGCGGTGGACCAAGTTAAGGTCCAGGGAGCGAGCGCTACGTAGGTTGTTGTAGAAGGAGACATGGCGGGGCTCAACACAACAGAGCAAGGTGCTGAGTGGGGTGTCAAAGGTCTGGGTGCTAGAGCTCAGAGTGCCAGTTGTCAGGACCTTGTCGGCACTATTTTTGGTGTGGGGTTTGCCCGTGAGAAGCTGTTGGTCATCGGAATTGAAATCCCGTTGCCCGCTTCGTAAAGACGTTAAAAATTTTAATTTTGAAAAAGATGAAGTCAAACTGACCCCATAATTTTCATAGTTTAGATGAAAGAGCGCTTTACCTCAAATCCTGTATCTATCCCGAAGGATGAACACAAGAATTGAGGGTGAGGCTCGATCAAATAAATTAGAGAAAGTTATGACATCCGTTTGGTCTGCGAAA
>NW_018164577.1:910921-911653 GCF_001263595.1 Phalaenopsis equestris
TCATAGACCAATGTATTGTGAAGATATGGTGTACCCTAGTTCCAAGTCAACACCCAGGGTCAATCCTAAGGCCAAGTAGCCCTATAGGAACTCTTCTTGAGCTTCCCCCATAATGATCTTACCTACCAAATATTAGAGGTTAGGACCAATATGTGGAGCTTCAAGTTGAGTAAAGAGAATAGTTTTGAGTTTCTAATGGTGAGGGTACCCTTTCTAGTTTTCTAAGACTAGTCTATAGAAAAATCCTATGGCTAGACCTAGGCTACTAAAGAAATTTCTAGACCTCAACCAAAAGTGAGGTCAACAGACCTCCTCAGAGTTGTGAGGGATGAGGATGCGACCGGAGGGCGCCCTGTGTCCTCAGACTTGATACTTCAGCATCTCACCGAGATGGTGGAATGCTTCCTCCGCTTCATGGGGTACCTTCGAGGAGAAGGTGGGTCCTCAAGAGGGTCAAGTAAATGGAGAGATAAAATGCGGGGCAGCGCGAGGAGCTCGCGACCTTCCAGGGGGAGATGCTTGCTAGTAGAGGGGTGGTTACCTGCTTATGCTTGGAACTATCGATTGTTAGGGAGGCCCTCACCGCTTAGCCCTGAGATAGTTAAAACAACCTTTTCAGACTGGGTGGTGAGTTCATGTTTGAATGGCTTCACCACCAAGGTTTTGTCTCAGGCGAGGCCAAGAATGACCGTAAACCCTAAACCCTAGACCTTCCCCCCCCCCCCCCCCCCC
>NW_018164577.1:911695-912455 GCF_001263595.1 Phalaenopsis equestris
TATATATATATATATGTCTTGTACTTCCTCTTTTAGAGCTCCCCTCATTTTTTCTTTTCCACTTCTCTCTTATGCCGTTCCTCCTTTTTTACCTAACCCAATAGACTCCATGGTTCGTAAATACTCTCAGGAGTTGTTTGGTTCAATTTCTGCAACAGAGATTTCAGTTCTTTCTGTGGAGAACATAGAAGAGATACAGGATCATTGTATTCTAGATTCTACAGTTCTCTTGCGACCAGCTGGCAGCCATGAACGAGTGACCAAAGAAAAATATGTTGAGTTTTTTATACCTATTTTACATTATTTTTGATGATATTACACTTTAAAGAAGAGTATTTTTGATATTTTATTGCAGACATGATGAATTATGGTCATTGGAGCAAAAAGATGCAAAAACGGTGCAATTTGGAGCAAAAATGAGCAAGAAATGAAATTTTGCCCTGTCACCTTTCGATAAGTCTTTCGATGCTTAATCTATTTTACACTTCTTGCATATTTTTGAATGAGATTACACTTTAAAGAAAGGTTGTTTTTATGCTTAGATTTACCCGAGAAGACCGAAAAATGACAGAAAAAGCTAGCCAACGGCGCCATCGAGCCCGCCGACGGCGGTCGGGATGACTATGGACCGACTTTTGGCGGTTATGGCCGCACAGTCTGCTCGCCGACGGCGAGATTTACCCGAGAAGACCGAAAAATGACAGAAAAAGCTAGCCAACGGCGCCATCGAGCCCGCCGACGGCGGCCGGGGGGACTATGG
>NW_018164577.1:913886-935602 GCF_001263595.1 Phalaenopsis equestris
CTCTTACCTCGCTTCCCTGTGGGATCGATAAACGGGACTCCACTAGAGCCCTGTATTACTTGAGCGATACGTATACTTGCGTTTGAAATTGTGACTTTACAAAATCATTATAAATATATAAATCTGGGTTCATAAATTCTTGCATATTAAAAGTTGCATCAAGTTTTTAGCGCCGTTGTCGGGAATTTAAATCTTCTAGTTGTGGTGTCAAATTCTTGTATTTTTAAGCATATATAAAGTCGTTGTCAACGAGCCACCAATGACTTCTCTCTGGACCTTGTCTTCTACAAGGACTATTTTAAGATGGGTCTTCGACTACTTTTTTTATCGAGAGCTATGTTCCATGTTCAACCACTATGACATTATTCTTGCTTAGATCCTTCCAAACTTAATTGTTGCTATTATGACATTTGTGCTCTTCTGTAAGAGGACGAAGATCCCATGGTTTATTGCACTATTTAATCATGTATTCTCGTTTTAGATTGGTCGCAATGGTTACATCTAGCTTCCCGCCGACACTAAGATTCAACTGTTGGGGCTAGAATAAGGTTAAGGACTGAAAGACAAAGTTTCTGATCACCTTGTGTGTGGACTGATGAATAATCCACACCTCTCCCACTGAGTACAAGGTGAAGAAATTAAAAACCCTGCCCGGGAATATTCAAGACCACAGGGCGTTGATCGAGCATCGACGCCTCTGTCTATTTCAGTGCCTCGACCCCAACGTGATTGAATGAATGATCCATTTAGATTGTGTTGATAATATGGCTGAGGATTTGTGGAGATTGGCTGACGACAAGGAGGTTGCTTGGAAGGAAACTGTTGGGGAGATGATGACTTTGAAGAGGCCCCGTGTGATGGGCAACCATCTCTCTATCAACTGAGGTCGGAAGCGAACTTGCTCAGTCAGATCGGTCGAGGAGTGTGATTTGGGTTGGTATTACCAAATCTCTTATTTGTTTATGTGTGAGTTATATTCTCATAATTTTTTGTGTGTGTAATTTTACAGGTTCTTTGAAAGGTAGCAAGGGGGATTTTACCCATCTACCCAACCCTTCAGAGTTCGGGGGTCCTTCAACACATCCTGTGGTGACGGGAGGAGCTTTGTTCATCCCTCTCGGTGAGCGAGGTGAGGCGAGTCGCGCTTCCCGCCCCGTTTCCATCCTAGTATGGGTGAGAGTTTGTAGATCAGGTAGAGAGCGGAGGGAAGGAAAGACCCTCATCCTCGATGTTGACCTGCTCCCTACTCCCGCACAGGAAGGTGTGGTTCTGCCCAAATGATCATTATTGCATGACAAAGGAGTTGTCGTCTGGATGAGGGACCACTATGCGCTCATTAACAGAGAGATTGAGTGGTTCGCACGAACCCACTGAATGAAGATTATCCCTCTCTCTTGATCGGCGTGTTCTGGTCTCGCACTTTTGAGGGGAACCTGCAGTCGATGGACATGGGGCATACATTCCAAACGGTTGACTGCTACAACGGTCTCGCCTGACAGGCGTCACACTTCCAGGCCCTCCTCTTGGACAAGACAGAGGAGCATGCCAGGCGATCTGCCTCGAAAGTCTGCAAGCTGGAGTGGAAGCTAACTACGGTGGAAGGGAACTTGAAGCTTCTCATCGAGGGGCGACAGAGGGACGCTCAACAGCCTAAGAAAGACATGTTTGCTCTTCAGAAGGAGACTAAGGATCTTAAATAAAAAAAAATTGTCCTCGATGGTTACCTGGGATGCGTATGCCGAGTGCCCTTCTCGCTAAATTGCAGTTGGAACATCTCTGATGATTGAGAGGTTTGCAAAGCATATATTGTTGGACCCCAAGTGACAGAACATGGAGGAATTTGGGAAGTAAATTTCAGATTTTGAGAGCGAGGGGACATCTGCGTACCAGGAGCTTGCTAGCGCCTAAGGGACCAGGTGGAGACTCAGGGGAATCCTTGAATGCCCAGGGGTAGAGCAGTTTTGCTTTCAATGTATTTGTTTCCCTTTCTTTTTCTTTCTTTTTTTTTTGTTGTAATGGGGATCCTTATTTGTAACTTGCAAATGAGTTGTCGAAATATACAAAAAAAAAAATCTTTGAGGCTTATCTTGGCCTCTTTCTCCCTTACATGTTAATTGCTGGAAATGCTCACGTATTTTCTGTGTTATGAGTTGTTGGTGAGTGCACATGTATGTCGCATATATGGTCTTCGTAGGTTCCTTGCAGAGCTTTTCGTCGGTGACTGTAAATGTCATAGTTAAGGCGCACGATGTCACTTATGCACTCTTCACAAAGCTTGTTGTTGTTGGGTGTCTATACATCACATAAGCCACAGACAATAATTAGACATTCCTCGCGGAGCTTGTCGATGTCGGGTGCTAACGTTTAGAAATTGGGACACTGGTAATTCAGAAGATTCGTAACTCTTTGGGACAAGGAGTCTCTGTAATCATCAACTTATAGTATATTTCTACAATTGGGATAGACCTCGTGGTTTTTTCCCTTTACAGATTTTTCACATAAAAACTTCTAGTGCCCCTATTGGTTGTTTTCTTTTATCCGAGCGTATATCGAATTTTCGTCCAACGTTAAGACGATAATTCATTACTCTACCTCCGTGAATTTTTTAGCACGCATCAGATCTTTATATGGAGAGAGAACTTGAGTGAAAATAAAATAAAACAAAATTTGAAAGAATTTCCCTTTTTTTCATGCTGTCAATTGTTGTCCTTAGAATGTTATTACTTAAATTGTTATGATATATTTTTGGCATCTATGTAAATGATATATAATCATTATGTTTTTAGATTTTTACCTCACATTTACAGGTGTAAACGACTTGAACAGTAGCGAGCGCAATCAACTCGTGTTCGGCTCGTTAAAATATACCACTGTTCGTGTTTGACTTCTGTATATCTCAAACACAAAAGATGAATTTGTGTTTGGCTCACCTAGCTAGTTGAACACGAGTTGTTCGTGAACAAAAAGTTGTTTTGACAATCGTAGTCACGCAACTGTAAAATGTTAAGGGTCGGGGCAAGATTTATATCTTGTTATTTATATTAAAACATCATTTAAATATAATTTTATATTGTATTATTTTATTTTTTTAATTAATAATTTTAGTTGGTTTTAAATCTTTGTCGCCTTGTAGTCAATTAAATTTTAAAAAATATTGCTCATCAATTACACACACACACATATGCATGAGGTTTGCAACCAACTGTGTTCATTATTTTATGGCTTTAGTTGAGGATATTAAGGTTCTTGTGCAATAAACTAGAAAATAAAATATCGATATTAAAATATCTTAAACAATATATCTTAAACATTGCCCCTATAACAATGTAAAATATATAAAATAACATAGTTGGTACATTATAATATTTCAAATACAACACATGTCACAACAGGTTCGTCGACCAGTGAAGGCCATTGACTCGAGCAAATGTGATTACCTTGTTATCGAGTTATGACTTATGCGAGCTAGACAAGCCTAAAAAAATCAAAATGTTCACCATTTTCAGACATAAAAAAAAAAACAAAACCAAAGCGAAAATGGTCATAGAAAACACAGACTTCATGTTCATATACCGTGTTACGTGCTTAGTCCCTCATTACTAAACTAAAAATCACGACATTATAAAAAACACACCAATTGGACAAAGAACTTGTTTGAAGCCTAGAAGGACACTCATAAAGGCTTAATGTAGAAGTCAGGAGGAGAATGGACTTGCAATTTTAGTTATAATTTTTTGGATAATATATAGAAAATTAACAAATATGGAAAGTCTCTTCTTAAAAAAAAACCTGTCATTGAAAGAAATAAGCAGTTACAGGAAAGTAATAAGCAGATATAAACGTGCTGTGAAGATTTTGGCAAGAATTTAGTGCATATAGATTTCATATTTTTTATTCTCTTCGTCGTTTTATCACTCCAATAACCTATAAATAGTGGGAGGCGCCTCTCCTGCAATGTTAAGCAAGAGAGCTTTGTGTACTCTAGAAGATTCGAAGCCGTAGAGTAATAGATTATTGCATATGCATTGTAAGAGAATTCAATACACATTCAGATGAGAAAAAAGTAACCAATAGTGACGCTAGAATGTTTTATGTAAAAATTTGTAAAGGGAAAAAACGATAGGGCTTGGCTAGATTAAAGAGATCCACCAAAAATTAAAAATTACAAGCACAACTTAGTGTCCCACAAGTGGGATAGGGATATAAAGGCTCCCGAGTTACAAGGTCGATGCATGAAGGAACTTGTTGCAAGGAACGGATGGTGATCGGCGGTCGACTGTGGTCAGCTGTAGTTGACATGGTCGACGATGTTTGACAGCAGTATAAGTGCTTGACTTCAACATCTCAAAGCTTCAAGCTTTTCCGCAGTCCTCAAACTCTCCTCCTCAGGTCCTCATCCATGAGAGGGGTGAGGCTCTATTTATAGAGTTCCGATTGCAATTAATAAAGGAATATAAATTACTTTAATTGAACAACTTAGAAGACTTCATCTGATCTGACTGCATTTGATGAATATTTAAGTGTCTTAATGGTGTTGAAATTGAGTGATATTGGGCTTGTTGGATTAGTCTTATTGAGATACTCGATTTGACCATAAATTCGCCAGATTCAACAATCGTTTAACCTTCCAAATATGTCCTAAAAGCTTTCAAAAGTGGTATAATAGTTTGATCGAGGCTCGATTTGGTTCAGATTGGATCAATATTGGTTGCATTGGGTCCGTGTTATGGAGTTGATCAGTTTGTCTTTAAGTTTGCTGAAAATAAAGTTCTTGATGACTCTTAATTAAAATTTGAATTTTTCTTGCTGAAAAGCTTACCTCAAGATCCGTCTCATGTTTTGAGATTCGTGCTAGGTTATGGAGATTTGTTGGAGAAGAATTAAACTTAAAGAATTCAAGAAATAAAAAAAAAACTTTCAAGGGCGAGAATTCAACCAACTTAATGGACAGTGGTGGTGTAAAAGGTGAATTTTATATTCTCGTGTCTCTCCACATCTCCTTTAAATTTCTTATTTGTTGGTATCCAAATGGATAGACTTCTCATTCGGTGGATCCAAATGTCAAATGTCTTTTTCCCGCGAAGGCTATTTATTATTGTAAAGTAGAATGATTTCTACCAAAACATACATAAAATTCTCCTCAAAACCTTCATTTTTGTCTTATTTGATAAAAATGAACTTTGCAACATGCATTAAAAAACATGATTCTCATCATCTAGTGATATGTTTTTTTCTTTTCTTTGGAGCTGAATGAATGCTTCCATCTTATTTGATTTCAATGAGAAACCTTCATTAATCCTAATTTCAAAATTAACATCAACCCTTAGCTGTCCATAGTATAATAGTGTCAAATAAAAATTTCCTCTCAAGATCTAAGAAAATATGGAAAATTTCTTTAGGGCCATTTACATGCATGCTGCCTAATTCCTATGTATTTACATATCCGACGCCTAAACTTTAATTTTTACATGCATACTAATTTATACATGTGTGAAAATGTATTTTACCTTTTTTTTTTTTTTGTTCAAATGATAATATTTTTAGCGTGTCATGAAAAGCTTGGTTGTTATAGATATAGAAAGTAAAATTTATGTGTTAAATGATAGAATGGGAAATGCAAGAAAGCTAAAGCAAGAAAAGTTAAATCGGAAAGATGAAACACATATCAAAGGTTTAAGGATTCTTTTATTGTTTCATCAAAACACTTACACCATACAAATCTTCTATTTGTAGTGAGGAGTAGAAAATTCCAAATTATATCATTAGCTTACTGCCACCTTGAGGTAGTTATGATACGGTAAGTTATTCCTTGCAGGAATCACATGAAGCGGCGATCCTCCTCTGTTGTGGTGACCTGTAGGTGGTTATGATTAATACCCCCTTCAAGCTGATGAGTCTTGCTAATGTCTCTAAGGTTGGATTTGAGGAGGTTGAAGCGTTGCTTCTTCAAGGACTTGGTGAGGATATCTGCTGGTTGATCCTGGGTGTGAATGTAGTGTAGTTAGAGAGTGTCAGGCTGAAGATGTTCATGAAAAACATGATAGTCAATCTCCATATGTTTAGTGCACGCATGGAATACTAGACTATTTGTAATGGTTATTACAGAGACATTGTCATATAATAGATTTGAGGGACACTCTTGCATAACACCCAATTCAACAATTCGTCTTCGGAACCATATAAGATTAGTTGTGACAACTGATAATGCTCTATATTCAGTTTCAGTTGACGAGCAAGCGACAATGGTGTATTTCTTGATCGTTCTCGAGATAAGGGTATCACCTAAAAATATGCAGAAGTCGGTAATCAATTTCTTGTCGGACAAATCGATGGCACAATCAGTATAGAAAATAAGTTTGAAGCGAAAGGGGAACACGAGATATGTAAAAACATGAATCAATTGTACCCTTTAAGTACCACAATAGTCTTTTGAGGACCTGATTGTGATATGTTGAAGGTTGAACACAATGTTGGTCGAGTGATTTTAAGTGTTGAAGAGCACCGGTGATTCTTCGACATTCGGTTGGGTTGGCAAGTGGTTCATCCTTGACAAAAATATTGTACCTTTTAACTGGTATATGAGTGGACCAATTTATAATCCATCATGTCTGTGTTGTAAGGAATTCATGTTAAATATTGTTGTCAATTTAGAAGCATCTAGTCCCTAATGCTATGAACCTAAATGCCCAAAATTTTGGGGACTTAACCAAGATGTTTAATTTGGAATTGGCAAGACAATGAAGGGGATTGGGAGATGTGAGATTTGAAGGAAAGTGTTCTGATGAAAGATCACATACCTAAAGATCATGATAGTGGCAGACACTGGGTTGTGACATTCCATGTTGAGGAATAATAATGAAAGAAACATGAAGTTGTGCATGGGGTCAATTTGTGACGTGGCGTATGTTTGAGCCAGGGATAGCAACAACACCCAAAAATGATGGGGTGAGAGTAGGTTGGTGGATGATTGTAGATTCGTTCATATAGAGATAAGTAATGATTAGTAGTTTCAGAGAACATTCGATTAATTTAGTACAGGGTTGTGAGGAGGGCATCTACCAAGAATTTTAAGGGAACCAAGTCATCATGAAGAAGTTTGAGTGGTCTCAATGAGGTGGTGGTACTTTTTCTCGACAACACTGTTTTGTTCCGCAGTGTAACGACATGTCGTTATGAGAGAGAAATTCTCAGAGATTAATAATATTGTATTCTCCTCCACCATTAGAGGGAAGCATTCAAATGAATGTTTGGAATTCTCTTTTGATATTTTTTTATGAATCTTATACATATTTGGATTGTTTTAGATTTATATCGCATCAGAATAACCAAATAAATTTAGAATGATCATCAATAAAGAGAACATAGTAATGATAACCTTGATTAGATAAAATTGGGGATGGAACCCATACATCTAAATGTATCGATTGGAAAGGTAAATACAAATGCTAAGAAGCTTAAGGAAATGGTAATTTGTGACTTTTGTTGTAGTTACAACTTTCACACATTGATTATTTGTTTGGGATATCAAG
This sequence comes from Phalaenopsis equestris, assembly GCF_001263595.1. Classification (NCBI taxonomy): domain Eukaryota; kingdom Viridiplantae; phylum Streptophyta; class Magnoliopsida; order Asparagales; family Orchidaceae; genus Phalaenopsis; species Phalaenopsis equestris. The sequence continues at coordinate 921,416 of NW_018164577.1, forward strand.
AGAAGGATTAGCCTTGGGAATGCATTGAAGTAAGTCTGGGTGGGGATGATTGAGACGCTTGTGTCATGTGTTGGATGCTTGAGTGGATGTGTTAAGAGCATTAAAAGGCACAATTGAAGGTTGAGTAGATATTTGTAAATGCTTGGCACCCGAAGTAATATGTTCTATTGAAACTGAGTTGAGGAATCACGTAGAGGCTTGTAGGGCTTGGTTGGATGTATGTACTCCAAGTTTTGGTGATGCCAAAAAGCAGTGACAGAGTGGCCCCTCTTGTTTTGGATTTGGTAAATGACAAAGGGAGTGGATTGGAAGAGTCGGCCTTTCATGCGGGTATTGGACTGATATCAATTTCTTCCCCGACGACGATAAGTATTTTCATTGCAACCTCTAGTTGTTGCAAGTGTCAATTGAGGATTGGGAGTTTGGTCCAACTTGAGTGTGTCAGTTTCTTGATTAACTTCTTAGCCACACAACAGGGAGTAGAAGTCATCTAAATTCATGGGCTATAATTGGGTGTGTATTGCTGTTTTGAAGGATTGATAGGTTGTCGCAGACCATGAGTATGTGTAAGATGATATCCTCTTTATCTAATTGACCCGCAGTGGCCAAAATGTTATCAACTACCATCTTAACCTTTTCTAGGCATTGAGTTATGGATTTATTTTTCATAAATTTGTTATGTAACTCATTTTTAGCTGAATCAAACAAGATCCATTTGATTGGTTGTAGCTGCTTTGAGGTTGTACCCCATACTTTTGCTTTTGTGGATATATGCAAAATATATGGTATAACGGATGATGAGATGATGAAGTAGAGAGTTGTTGTCAGATTTTGATCTATAAGAGTCTACATTATGTAGATAGGATTAAGTCATTGGTGAAGGTAAGAAAGAAATTTTTTAGAACTTGTGCTTTCCATAGTGGATTATTTTCGTCAAAATGTTGTGTGTGAGCAATATTTTTGGGCTTGCTCATGAGAAATTTGAGGATGAGAGGGATATCAACAGTTTCCACGGGGAAGTTGTTTTTGGTTTCAGATAGTTGTGAGGTCGCCATTATTTGGATTGGCGCCAATTGGGAGAAAAAAATAGAGCAAGATAGAGTATACTCCATGGGGAAGGATCGAAACTCTTGTATACTAGAGCTTTTGCTTTGAAACCCTAATCCTCTATATATAGTGAGAAGTAGAAAATTATAAATTAAATCATTTCCTTCCTATGCCACCTGGAGGTAGTTATGATACCCTATCCGCCGTCACTCGTAGGCCGTAGGTGATTATGAAATTTTAAAGTTAAAATTTATATGTTAGATATGTAAATACATATAAATTGGGTGGTTTTCATGTAAATTTCCAATAAAATTTTTTTGTTAGGTGTATTTAATAATCTCATAGGATATTTTGAGTTAAGTGCCCGTTTGGGGCAGCTTATAGGCTGCGACGGCGTTTTCAAAACACCGCCTCCCTCTTTGAATATCGCGGTCGGGGCTAACTTTTTAGCATCGCGCATTTTTCTATCGTTGTTTTCTTCGTGGTCTCGCAAGCTGTTTGCCCCCTGAGTCTCGTGTATCAATAGGAAAAAATCTATGTGCTGCCCTTCGCATATCTCGCTCGCCGCCTCGCTTCGCTCCCACGCCCTCACCTGGCAGATCCTTTGGCTCGTCGATCCTCTCTTTCGCTGAGATGGCCTGTCAGATCCCTCGGCTCGCCGATCCTCCCCTCTCCTTCGCTCTCCTTTGCTGAGATCGCCCGCTCGCTGGTCCTCTCATTCGCTCTCCTTTGCTGAGATCGCGCGAGATATACCCGATATCCCTTTCCTTCTTTTCCGCGAGCAAATATTGAAAGTGTCTCAGATAGAAACTAAACATTGAATGAACAGATAAATCTGCAAAAGATGGCCTAAATAAGATCCTGTTGCTATGTAATGTTAAGAGGTTGAAATAAGAACAATGAAACAAACCTTCAACGCATTCTGAACACCAACAACGTCTTCGAATTCTACAAATGCATAGCAAAATCCACCATCCTGCATATAAAAAAAATAATAAGTAAATTAGCGATTTCTGAAATTAGAATATTAATGCATTAAGGATCAAAGCTGGTTAATTTACCTAACGACTCCTGAGAGTAACACCATCAAGCGTTATTCTACCAAACTTTCTGAACTCTTGCTCAAGGTCAGATGATGAAATATTTGGTGGAATGTTTCCCACATAAACAGATTTTGAATCACCTGCAGAAAGAAAGAAATCTAAGGTCAGTACTCACTGGATTAAGGCTTATTTGCATTTGTTAATCTAGCTAATTGAACAAATTTGAGCATGACCTTGCCTTTGAAAAGGAGCCCGTGTAAAAGGCTTTGATAATGCGTCTATATAATTCAATGCAAAAATTCATAGGAAATGCAATTCTCTATATTTTATATGGATGTAGGTCAAAGGGCTAAACTAATATGTAATTTTATTTTCTAATTTGATGTACCCAAACTGAAGAAAAGCCTGAATTTGATTTGTTTCTTTATCTCATAATTTAGTACAACTTTCTTCTATAGTTTGTATGCTAAGAAATTTACATCATGTTTATAAATTTTTTTTTGACTTACAAAATTTAAGTTCTTTATAGTGCCAACATGTGTAAGACGAATAAAGGTGGTCCTTCTGCTATGTGGAATAAAGAAGTAACACATATTTTTTGTGATCTATGTATTAAGAAAATAGAACTGGAAAATAGACCAACCACGTATTTTAACAAGGAAGGTTGACAAAATATTACGAAGAGTTTTAAAGAATTGACTGACAGAGATTATAACAGACTAAAATACAAAAACAAATGGGACCAATTGAGGAAGGAATGAAAAAATTGGAAGGAGCTCAAATGTAGATGTACCGGTTTGGGTTGGGATCCCCTTAAGTGGATAATGATGCTCCGGAGGAATGGTGGACAGAGAAATTGGAGGTAGTAAACCCACTTTTATACTTTTATTTTAATTTACATTACTTATTTTTCTCTAATAAACCCACTTAACCCCCTCCACCATTTCAATGTCACAAGCAATGTTGTCAGCAAAGAAATATAAGCAGTGCGAAATTGACCCGGACTTTTAAAGGTCTGTTTGGCGCAGCTGCAGCTTCTCAGCTTTTTGGCGGCTGCAGCTGCGCTACCCCAGGAAGCTGCTGCGGGGAAACTGACTGTATGTTTGGTGCAACTGTGTGAAAACAGCTGTGGGGCAGCTTTTTCTGGAGAAATGACCATCCTGCCCCTGTTCGTTAAAACTGTTTAAAAGAAGACTGTAACAGCATGATACCCTAACCAGCCCTTACTATGTTAAAAAAATACGATTTTTTTAAAGACTAAAAATTTCTTAGAAATAATTATTAACTATTTTTAAAAAAATAAAAATTAAATTTTTAAAAATAATTGTGAACAACAAATTTTAAAAACAAAATAGAAAAAAAATTATAACAATACAAATGATCCCAAACAACCACATGATTATTTTGCCAAGAAACATTCCTACTAGGGTTCATTACAACAAGTGCCTAAGCCTACTTCTCTGAATTCCACTAATAAGCAAGTGAAGATAAAGCAGCTTGAAGGATCTTGATTAGTATAATGCAACACAAAGAAGCTAGCATTCCCAGTACAATGCTTGCAACAGTAAAACCCAGCTGTTGTCCTGCTGTACTCTTCTCATAAAGTGACATTGTGAACCTGCAAAATCTGCTACATTGCATCGCAGAGTAAAGCACACTTCCAAGTGCACTTTTGACTTGAAAACAGTATAGTTATTAATGGATTTGATCAAACAAAGAGGAACCTCAAACGAGAGAGAAGAACATTGATCATTTCAAGAAGCCAATGCCGGCTCCCTTCTGCCATACGGGATCAGATTGACAGAGAAACAACGAAAAGCGAATAGGAATAACTCGAAACAGGGAAAAAGAGGAAAACGAAGTATTTACCTAGGGGAAGCCGGCTAACAACCACGAAGGAGAGAGCGATGTTGAGAATGGGGGAAGATTTTCACGAAATCAGTGGCGCTAGGGCGATAGAGCTCGGTGTCGCCTTCGCAAGATCAGTCGTGCATTGGGGCAGAAGACGAGTTGAGCGGAAATGAATTCGGTCGAGAGAGCTTGCGGGGCAAAGCCGATAATTTTCGGTCCAGAACGCGGGCCGCGGGGTAGAACCCGCGGCCCGGCTTTCCGCCAACTTTCTCGACGCCAGCCCGCCCCCGCGCTCCCAAACGAAAAAAATATGGATATATTTGCGGCCTGGGGCCGCGAAGCGATGAAAAAGATGGGCCAAACATAACCTAAAGGAGGTTTCGCGACAGGAAAATTTGCATTCAACCATAGTGAGATGAGTTTTGCAGGCATACAAGAAGACTTCCCATCTGAGCCATTGACAACTGATGAAGAAGTGCGTAGTAACCAGAGGGAGATGAGGGAGTCCAGTTCACCTTCAAAGAGGCCGGACATGGTATGTGCCCAGACTTGGTAGGAAAAATAAAGAAAATGACACCTTGGTGAAAACCTCATTTGATCGACTCTTAGAAGCTTTTGATGCTCCACCACCTGCTCTTGTCCCTGATAGCACCATCTTTGAATGTCTAGGAACTTTAGCTTCTCTACATGAAGTAGTTGCAGACAGACGTTTTCATGCAAAGTGTGTCAAAAAACTCGAGAATCCAACCCGTAGGAAAATATTCATGGCGCTGCAACCAGAATTGCGCGTCAAATATTTGCATGTTTTGGTCGATGAATGAATTCCTTTTATCTGTTGTTATTTGTATCTTTTTTTATGTTATGGGCATCTAAATGGGTAATTTTAATATGTTGTTATTTATATGGATCTTATTTTTAGTGCACTTCATGTTGCCCTTTCATATGTTTCTCTTTGTATGGATCTTATTTTTAGCGCACTTCATGTTGCTCTTTAATATATTGTTCTTTGTATTTATCTTTTTAATATCTTTTTTTTAGTGTACATTTTCATTTTAATGTGCTTAATGTTTTCCTGAAATAACTGACTTCTTTTGAATTTTAGGATGGATCCGCAGCAGAAACGCCGTAAAAGAATGATATGAGCTGCAGCTATTGCAATATTGTTGCTGTAGTATTATTGATCCAGCAGTGTTCGTATACCACGTATGACTTCGAGTTTTATTGGGGATAAATGACTAGGTGAAATGCTTTCTGGACATCAATAAAGGTTTAACAACATTTTTCGAATGAGTGTACCTATTTTTATGGATCTCCTGACGAGTTATCTCTGAATCGCGGCCTTTAAGGTTCTTCTAGAACGACGAGAAGGGAGGTGTTGACTATAACAATATACAATCTGTCACAGAATGAATCTATTAGAGGTGCTATGGAGAGATTTCAACATTCATCAGAAACAATAAGCTGTTACTTCTCCAGAGGCATACAAACACTTGTTAGCTTGACAGTTTAAATCATTAAACCAGAGGATCCATCATTTGTTAGTACTCCAGGGGAAATTGCCAATGATCCTCATTACATGTCTTATTTCAAGTTAACTATTGGTTTCTTTACGTTATTTCTGAAATTCTGATTTTTTTCTAACGTTGTAAAACAGAACTGCATAGGTGCAATTGACGGTACTCATGTCGATGCCCGACTACCCAGCGAAGACAAGGTGGCGTACATTGGTCGTAGTGGTTTAACTACTCAAACATGTCATGACGATATGTGACTTCAACATGTGTTTCACTTTTGTCATGACGGGTTGGGAATGGAGTGCACATAATAGTCGAATTTTCTCTTATGCAATTAGGAATAGATCACAGTGTTATATGTCCTATGCAGAGGGGCTACCTTAATCCATATCCAGATATTATATACCATATTCCTGATTTTGAGCGAACAAGTGACATCATCTGTGGCAGGAAAGAAATGTTTAACAAACGTCACTTCTCTTTACGCGGGGTAATTGAAAGAACATTCGGGGTTTGGAAGAAGAAATGAGTCAACTTACACGATATGTCGTCGTATCCATTTCAAAAGCAGGTGCATGTTGTGGTGCAACAATGATACTTCATAATTTCATCCGACGACATCCTTCACGTTCAGATTCGGACTTTAGTATGACTAGTAACAATGAACTAAATGTCTTTGAAGAACCATCAGCATTTGTGGTTGGGCCTTCAGTCCATGATGATGAGATTGACTCTAACGAATTTGGGGTTCATGACGCTGAGGGTGTGGCTGAGATGACTACTTTGAGGGAGTCAATCGCAGATGCTATCTATGACAGCTGATCCGCAAAGTCTTCTTTATTTCATATACTATATGTTTATTTTCGTTTGCATGTCTTTTTATTGTTTTTTCAGGACCTAACAAATTTTTTTTTTTGTTTTTGATACTCACGATAATGTGAGCACTGTATGTTATCTTTTGAACTGATCTGTGATAATTTCAGGGTTCTGTACTATATGCTCCTGTTCTCATTTCAGTTCTGTTGCAAACATGTTAACCAAACATGGGCAGAATGATCATTTATCCAACAATAGCTCCCAATAAACTATCTTAAATAACAAGCTAACTTATTCTAATAATCTACAAAATATCAAAATAATCAATTTATTAAAATTATAAATAATAAATAGCTGCCCAAACAAATCAACTCTCGATTTCGATTTTTCTCACGAGCCGAACATGATAATCAAAGGCGGCAACGAGTAATTCACCACGAGCAAATCGGAGTCATCCACGTGAGTAAGCCTACCATCAAGCCGTCCAATGTTGGCACGTGGACTGCGTTACGTTTTAAAGAAGCCTCTTTCCAGATAATTTCTCTACGCTACTCTCTCTCACCTTTCCTCCGGCGAAGATGGAGGTTTCCGGCACGGTGATCCGGCAATCTGTTATTAGTTTCACAAGGGGTGTCGGTGAGACCTTCCCTTTTAGCGATAAGAGTAGGGCTAGGGCTCGCCAGAGGACAGCGGTGGTGGTGAGGCCGTGGTCCGATGACAGACACCGATTGTACTACTCGTCGCCGGTTAGGTGTGGCGCCTCTAGAGATGCAAAAAGGAAGGAGGAGAAGAAGAGGACCGCTTTGGTGACGGAGCTGTCTAGAAATCTGGCGGCGCTTTATTCTACGAGTTTGGGGATGGACGGCGAAGAGATTTCCGGTGATGTCAGGGCCAACATGATAATTGTGAGTTATTTTTCCGTGATCCATTTATTCGATGTATTTTCTTCTGACCAATAGATTGCTTTAGATGAGTAATGTTTTGTGCGGATACTTCCTTTTTGAATTCTAGGTTTATGTGTTTATTAGGCGACGAGATTTGCCTATTTTTATTGAATTGCTATTATAATTCTTGCAAGTTTATTTATTTATTTTTCAATATAGTACTTTTCTGCCAGAAATTGATAGACTAATTATAGATTACTTTCACTTTGGTAGATCCTACTTGTAAAATATCAGAGCTCATGATCAGTTTTTTTTTTTTTTTTTAATTAGTTATTATATGTTTATTAGTTAGAATGAAATGGGAGAAGATGCTTTGATTGTTGACGACATTTTGTTTTCAGTCTAGGAACAATTAATCTCATTTCATCCTATTTGTTGTAGAATAGTTGAGGATATTTAACTAACAATGAGCTAAGGTGATGTGGGATGCTGAAGGATGGTCATAGGCTTAAAAATTTTCCTTATATGTTTATGCTATATAAACTTTCTGATTGATCCAATTTTGCTGTAAGCTTTTGTGTTTTTGTAGTTTTTTGTTTTATTTTAATGGTTAGAAACTGTAAGTGATATTATGGACTTCATTGGCGAGTCCAATGTTTATCTTCTTCCTATGTTCTATCCTATGATTTGCTATGTTCTTTTGGTCTTAAGTACTCTTTGGCAAGTCCATGCTCACCAGCGCTTGAAGGATATCACATTCAAAGTTTTGGATGATATCAAAACCTTACAAGCTCGATCAAAACGAGCAAGATGAATGATTGGAGAAAATAGATAGAATATAGAGAGCATATACTGACTTCATTAGATTGCAAAAAATGGATTTGAGTACAATTGATCTCTCTCACTTCTGCGGCCTACCCTGATGGATTTCTTATTTGCATGTTTGGATCAGGGTTCAACACTGTATGAAAGGCTACATATTGAGCTATGTTGATTAGAAAAATACAAAGGAAAGCTGGTAGTTGATTGCTATAAATATATATGAGACATATAGATTGGTTACATGTAGGGCATATATTGACTGATTTGATTGAACTCTTAATTAAATTAAATCATTAACTTACTGGACAAGGTTGTTGATTTTATGAGAGGAAGTCACTGTGATATTAGAGTCAACGTAAACCATTATAGGAAATGCAAATTTTACTATTGCAAACAAATAGACCAAATAAATCTGAAAGGGAAAAAATATAACAACACAACACCCGAAAATTTGAAATAACAACAGACACAACATAAACACTTAACTGGGGTGGTGGTGGCGGTGATTGATTGGGGCTTCGAAAAGTATTAGCATGGGGTGGGTGGATTGGGCTGCGAAGAAACAATGGCTAGGGGCGGTTATGGGCGGCGGGAACAACATATAGGCTACAGGGAGGCGGTTCCGGCAGGCAGCTCGAGAAATGACCTTGGACAGTTGAAACGACAATGACAATGTCGGTATAGTGTTGGAACAACAGTGAGGTCGTAGGGATGTTGTTCAAGTGGCTGAAACAATAATGGAATGCAAGATGAGGACCTTATGGGGTTGCAGCAATGAGACAAAAGGTTGGGAGAAGGTGGGAGGAAAGTTGCGGTGGGCTGGAATAACATTGGACAACAAGGCGAGCGGTTTACGGGGTTGCATTAGCGGGCATATGGGTGAGAGAAGATGGAGGGAAGGTTGTAAGGGGTTGGGACAACAACAGAAGTGTCAGATGAATGATTCTCTGCGGTTGGCATTGAGCAGGTGATAATTGGGAGATTAGGAACTGCAGAAAGACAACTGAAAGGTTGTCTGGGCGGCTGCAATGGGGAGTAATCTGTGCCAGCAAAGCGGGAGAGAAGCAGAGGAGTTGGAGAATAATAGCACCACCTCAAGGGCAATATACAATTGAAGCACCACTTGACCCTTGGAGGAGAGTTATCACCTTAGAATGAGATACAACTAGAGTACCATTCTCCCTTGGATACAACTCTAAAAGGGATAAACTAGGCGCTAATGGTTGTCCTGATAGAAAACATGAAAAAAGGCTGACCTAAAACCCAAAAATAACATATTTATAGATTTAGGGTAAATAGGAGTTGACCTCTTTCTAAATAGGAGGAAAATCCATATGAAGGAAATGCCAATCGACCCTCCTGGATGGTTCCAAGTCGCAAACTCTTACGGCGTTGTAGCAAGGATTGCAAACAGATCCTTGCGGTAATGTAGCTCAAATCAGGACACTGTAGCAGAACACACAAAAGGTGTTGGGGTCCCTGTGACGACTCCCACTTCACATTGACTTGCTCGAATGATGTTGGTGAATAACTTTTGAGCTTGGATGATTCTGCCTTGATAGGCCTTGGATTATATACTGTCGAGCTCAAGTTCATAACAAGTTGACTAGTTCATGGTGGCCATACATGTTCATGATGATGAGTTCATGAAGATTCTGGTGAGATCATGACGATCTTGGCGAGTTCACCATCTTTCATTTTTGGTTTTTAAGTGTTTCCATTCATTGGCCTATAGGCATCAGTGAATGTGACAGGCACTACCTCTGGAATTAGAGCTTATGATTTTGATGTTCAGCTCGCATCTTGTGACTAAAATTGCTCAAGGCTAGCTCGTTGAGAAGCTTTTGTTGATGTCCCTAAAAAATTGACGGGCACCATCTTGACTATGAATTGCTTGTGTTGGGATGCGTTCATTCTTTTTCTCTTTCTATAGGCGCTTTCTTTCGTCTCATCCGTAGGTCGGCTAAAACAAAGTTTTCAATTTTTTTGTTCAATCAATTTAACTAGATTTTGGAGGCGTCAACAATCCTTCATGTCATATTCATAATTCTTATGGAAAGAAAAATAATTTGACTGATCTTTAACATGGGGTTCATTGCATTTGTGTGCAGTTTGTTTGAAGAAATCCATGTTTAAATGGCTTCTACAAATTCATCTTTTAAAGCTAACAATAGGGTAATGGCTGAATACTGGTGAGTAGGATGCAACCTCTCCCTTCATCTAACATTAGAATGATTTTAATTTCTTGATCACTCTTTAGAGTGTTGTGGTCGCTGATGACGGAATGTTATTGATGATGGTAATGTGGTTTCTCCTTGGCTTCCAAGTTTTTTGGGTGACATCAATGGTCATCAGGAAATTGTCGAGAATTATTTAACATGTTAAAATTTTTTGGCCTACTTGAGGTTCAAGTGTCTGCTTCACAATTATAAACTTTTTTTGTTGTTGTGGCAATTATACTGCTTCTCATTGATGTGCCTATTAATTAGTTTCATCAACTCAATCAAAGTCCTAGGCTATCGCAGTTTGAGGGCACAACATACCTCTCTTAGATTTTTAGTGAGAGCAATTTAAGCTATAGTATGCTCAGAATCTTTAACATTCATCATATTATTTTGAAACCTTATGATGAATCATCAATGATTCATTTGATTCTTGCCTCATTTTCAACAAGGCTTACAAACTCTTTAATGACCTTTGTGTGGTGGGAAATTGATTTATAAACAACTTAACTTAGAAAATGAGGTGATTGTTCCCAATGGTGGACAAAAGAATTGCGTAAAGGGCGATTCTTTAAAGTTTTGAAGAATAGCATTTACCGCAGAGCATAATTAATACCTGACAAAGAGACAACTGACCTTAAATAAGTGCATGATCTATTGGATTTGGCTTCCACTTGTAGGAGGGATTTTTAAATTTGTAGGAGGTTTTTGCTTTAAATTTCCTTTGAGGATGCACTCATAAATTGGTGTTTTTATTTCTCCACTAACTTCTCTATTTAGCAAGGCGGGGGAGTAGATTCTTTATTATTATTGGGGCATTCTGTCATGTCAACACTGGCGTCGAAGTTAAAGCTGTTGAAGTCATTCGAATTATTATGTTCGAAGATTTTGCTAGGCATCTCTTTTCTTGGAATAGCTTTGGAAACTTGTCTTAGAATTCCTTGAACTATCCTACTTATTCTTTTTCCATCTCCATTAATTGTCTTCTTATGATGAAGTATTGAATCTTCATGTTAACTGGAACATCTCTATTTTGCTCTTCTATTTTTTTAAAGTGTGATATAAGTTCATAGTCGTTGCACTTTAGAGGATGTTAGATTTAAAATTTTTTGTTGATGATATCATAATCTTGTCGGCACAGTCAACAAGAGAAAGAACAAATATTATAGAGAGAGAATCTAGAGTGAAAAACTATGAGCTTTCACCGGATCTTGAAAAATACGGTTAGTACAAATGATGACTCTCCCCTTTGAATTCCATATTTTTCCTTTTATTTATAGGTTTATACCAGGTTTAAGAGCTTTAGAAAATGCTACTTATTGTGCTATTTAGAAAAAAAAAAACAAGATTTAATAGTTTTTTGCCATGATTTAATAGTTTTTTGCCATAAAATATATAAAACATATAACTTGATATTTAGAGCGCATTTTGAATATTTCTACTTAAATTCTTATTAAATGAAGCTATTATTAGCCTATCTATCAAATTTGTTGACTTGACTAGAGAAAGTCTTATATTTGCTTGAATGAAAGCCGATGATAACTTTTGAGCTTGGGTGGGTATGCCTAGATAAACCTTGAATTAAATATAGTTTGGCTTAGTTTATGACAGTCTTAACGAGTTCATGATGATTCTAGCTAGTTCACCATTTTTGTCGATTTGGGTGGGTATGCCTGGATAAACCTTGAATTAAATATAGTTTGGCTTAGTTTATGACGGTCTTAACGAGTTCATGATGATTCTAGCTAGTTCACCATTTTTGTCGTTTTGACTTGATCACATTACGATTTAACACTGTCATTGCTGGTCCCAAGCCCGAATGCGAAAAGTGCAGGGTTGCGTTAGGTAGTCGATAGCCAACGTAAAACTTGTCGAAAAAAAATCATTACATGAATCCTTTTGATCATTGTGTAAGTGCTAGGGCGTCCCCTGGAAGCGACGCTCTGTATAGCCTGAATACAGTGAAAAGTGTGCAAGGGCCGCTACACCGGCGCCAGGGTGTAGTGTCAAATAAACAAGGGTTCCAACATTATGGATGAATGCGGGTAAAGAAGTTAGTTCATAAAACTAATGAAACTAATATTAGGATAGGATCTTGGAATATGGTTACTCTCAATGATAAATTAATGGAACTAGTTAATATTATGATTACTAAAAAGATTAATATCATATGTATTCAAGAAACTAAATGGGTTGGAGAAAACACTAAGGAGATTGATAACTTAGGCTTTAAACTTTGGTATTTTGGTAAGAGTAGCATTAGAAATGGTGTTGGTATAATTATAGATAAGATTTTGAAAGATAATGTTCTAAAAATTAATATAGTTGTAGATAGAATTATAACCCTTAAGATTATCATTGATACTAAATTTTTAATATTATAAGTGCTTATGCTCCTTAAATAGGCTTAGATATAGGGTCTAAAGATAAATTCTGGAATGACTTGGAAGACTAATACAAATGATACCTCTTGACGAAAGAATTTTTATTGGAAGAGATTTAAATGAACATGCCGGTGGAGTGGTAGAAGATTTCAGAAATATTCATGGTGGCTACGGTTTTGAAGTAACTAATGAAGAAGGTAAAGTTATTTTAGATTTTGCTTTAGCGTTTGATTTTGTTATTACTAATACTTTATTCAAGAAAAGGGATGAACATCTTATTACTTATAAGAGTGGATCTAATAAAACACAAATTGATTATTTTCTTATAAGAAGAAGAGATCGTCGAGATTGTAAGGTCATTCCAAGTGAGGATCTAAGTACCCAACATTGTTTATTAGTTCTAGATTTTAAGATAAAGAGTTATAAAATAAAGAATATTAAGACTCATCATTGTAGAATTAGATGGAGGAACCTAAAAGACACAAAAAAAATATTTTTATGAGTAAAATTCGAGATTTCAAAATTTGAGATGTTTATGATGAAGCAAATGCTATGTGAAAAAAAGTAACAAACATTATTAAACTTGTAGCAAAAAATGTACTTGGAGAATCAAAAGAAAAAATTTGTATTAAAAAAACAATTTGTGGTGGAATAATAATGTGCACGAAAAAATAAAATATAAGAAGTTATATTATAAAAATTGGTTAATGATCTTTATAATAGATTAGATACTAAGGAGGGTGAAAAATATATGTATAAACTAACCAAACAAATAGAAAAGAAAAGTAAAGATTTAACTTAAGTAAAGTGTATTAAAGATGAAAATCAAAAAGTATTTTTCTTAGTTACTTTGATAAATTTTTTAATGAAGTTTCTGAAAATACGATCGACCTTAGTGATTTTAATATTGTGAATAATAATAAAACGTTTCTTTTTTACCGTTGCATTAGCAAAAAATAAGTTGAGGAGACTTTAAAGAAAACCAAGGGTGGAAAGTCTGTAGGATCTGATGATATCGTAATTGAAGTGTGAAAATATTTGGGAGATTTGGGAGTTTCTTGGCTTACTAAACTCTTTAATATTATTTTAAAAACTAAAAAGATGTCTGAGGAGTGGAGGAAGAGTATTTTGATCCCCATTTTTAAGAATAAAGGGGATGCACAAGAGTGTGCAAATTATAGAGGAATTAAGTTGATGTGTCATACTTTAAAATTATGGGAGAGGGTAATTGAACATAGGTTAAGATGCATCACGAAAATTTCTCATAATCAATTTGGATTTATGCCTGGCAGGTCTACTATGGAAGCTATACATTTATTGAGAGGTTTGATGGAGAAGTTCAGAGATAATAAGGAGAATCTACACTTGATTTTTATTGATTAAAAAAAAGCTTACGATAAGTTTCCAAGAGATATCCTTTGGAGAGTTCTCGAGAAGAAATGTGTTGATATGACTTATATTCAAATCATTAAAGATATGTATACTAGAGCTGTTACTTGTGTTCAAACTGAAGGAGGATTGAAAAAATATTTTCCTATTTCTGTTGGTTTACATCAGGGATCGACTTTAAGCCCATATCTTTTTGCTTTAGTTATGGATGGTCT
>NW_018164577.1:936208-942490 GCF_001263595.1 Phalaenopsis equestris
AGATGGTTTGGTCACATTAAACGTCGACCATCTGATGATCCGATTAGGAGAGTAGATGTTTTAGATTCGACTTGTGTTAAGAAAGGCAGAGGTAGACCTAGAAAGACTTGAGCTTATTGTATTAAAAAAGATCTTAATTTACTAGAACTAAATGAAAATATGACACTAAATAGGACGCAATGGAGAAAAAGGATTCATGTAGCCGACCCCACGTAGTGGGATTAAGGCTTTGTTGTTGTTGTTGTTGTTGTTGTTGTTTTACATTACGATAAACCAAACAGACAAAATTTGAAGATATTTGGATGTACACAAACCATCCAATGAACTCCTTCAAAGATTGGCACTTTCTCTACCACTTTAGAAGTCTCAATTCTTAGCCTCCTCATAACATTGAGCTGAAGAACTTCTTAAACATTCTTGACTACCTGGAGATTGCTTGCCCTTAGATGCAACAATTCTGTCTTATTTGCCATAACTTATCCCCATGTTGGAGACTATATGATAACATGTTATTTGAAAATTATAACTCTCAAGGTGTGCAAGAGAGAATATCTGTAGATTGTGCTGTAAGTTGTTCGGACATCCATGATGATGATAAAGTCAAACTTTAGTTATGAATTGTCTCATTCCTTTTCCCCAAGTGAATGGTTGTGCAAACATTTATTTAATTTATCTTTGTTTTCTATAAAAATCAAGAGAGGTTCATCTATTAGTGTCTATTGAGAAGTTTTAAACTCATCTTACAAAGGCTACTGAAAATTATGCTCACTGAGCTTTCTGTGCCCATCAGAATGTTTTCAGTTTGATAGTTCATAATCAGGGCTGTGTTAGCAGTATCATCAGTATAAATATTTCCATTCATTGATCTATCTGCATCAAGAGAGATTCTCTGTAGATTGTGCTGTAAGTTGTTCGGGCATCCATGAGGATGATGAAGTCAACTTTAGTCATGAACTGTCTCATTCCTTTTCTCAAGTGAATTGTTGTGCAGACATTTATTTAATTTATCTTTGTTTTCTATAAAAATCAAGAGAGGTTCTTCTATTAGTTTCTATTGAGAAGCTTTAAACTCATCTTACAAAGGCTATTGAAAATTATGTTCATTGAGCTTTCTGTGTCCATCAGAATTTTGTCAATTTGATAGTTCATAATCAGGGCTGCGATAGCACTATCATCATTATAAGTATTTCCATTCATTGAGCTATCTGCATCACTGTGTGTGATGAGCACTCTTTGGAATTCGAGCTCTTGATCTAGGTGCTAAGCTTATATCTTTTGACTAAACATGCTCAAGGCTAGCTTGTTGAGAAGCTTTTGTTATTGTCCCTTCAAGAATGATGGGCATTACCCCGACTATATGAATTGCTTTTAGTGGGGTAGGTTCATTTGTTTGCTCTTTCTATAGGCGCTTTTTTTTACTTCTCTCTAGGTTTGCTAAAACAAAGTTTTTGAATTTTTTTGTCCAATCAATTCAATTGGATTTGAGAGGAGTTGACAATCCTTCGTGTCATCTTCATGATTTATATGGAAAGCACAATAAATTGACAATTCTTTAGCCTGCGTTTCAATGCTTATTGATGCAATTTATTTGAAGAAATTTATTTTCTAAATGGCTTCTACAAATTCATCTATTAAAATCCTCAGTAGGGTAATGATTGGATACTGGTGAGTAGCAGGCAGATTCTCCCTTCTTCTAACATTTGAATAATTTTCATTTCGTATTCACCCTGTAGAGTGATGTGGTCGTTGATGATTGAATGTTATTGATGATGGTAATGTGGCTTCTCCTACGTCTCCAAGTTCTTTGTGTGACATCAGTAGTCCTTGGGAAATTGTTGAGATTTATTTATCAGTTAATTTTTTTGGCCTGCATGAGGTTGAGGTGCCTGACTCACAACTGTACTCTTTGTCGTTGATGTGGCTATTGATGAGTTTCATCAAGTTAATCAAAGTCCTTAACAATTGCAATCTGACGGCGTAGCAAAAATTTCTCTCATCGATATTTAGTGAGCAACTTGAGTAACAGTCAGCTCTAAATCTTTTATATTCAGCATTTTCACTTGAAACCTTATGATCAAGTTCCTCAAGGATTCACCTGATTTTTGCCTCTTTTTCAAGAAGGCTTATGAGTTATTTAAAGACCTTTGTGTGCTGACAAATTGAGTTACAGAAAGCTTAAATTTAGAGTATTTGGTGGTTGTTCCCACTTGTGGGTACAAGAATCACCTAAAGGGTGACTCTTTAGAGTATTGAAGAATAGCATGCACTTCAAGGTATTATTAATGTCTGCTAAAGAGATGACAAACTCAAAATAAGTGCATGACTATTAGATTTGGCTTCCCCTTGTAGGCAAGAGGCTTGTGCCACTGATTTTCTTTGAGAATGCACTCGTCAGTTGGCGCTTTTGTTTCCCCACTCACTTCTCTACTTAGCGAGGTGGAGGAGTGAATTCTTCTTCCTTATCTATGTTTCATATCAGTTGTTATTTTCAAATTTAGAGCTCTTGAACCCATTTAAATTATCAATTTTCAAGATTTTTCTTTTCATCTCTACTCTTAGAATAACTCTAGGAATTTGTCGCAAAATTCCTTGAATTATTCTTTCTTCTATCTCTATAAGTTGTCTGCCTATGATAAAATCATGACCCTCCATGTTAACTAAAGCATTTGCTTTTTGAAGTACATCTCTTTTATTGCTTGATATAAGTTTATAATCACTGCGCTTTAGAGAATGTTGGTTTTAAAATTGTCTGTGGATGATACCATAATTTTCTAACATGATCAACGGAGAAAGAACAAAGATTATAAAGAGAGTGAGAAGTTATGAGCTTTCATTAGATTGTGAAATATATAGCTTGAGTTCAGTCCCATTGAGTTTCATGCCTGCCCCCCTTATTATAAGTTCAGATCAGGTTTAAGAGCTATAGAAAATGGTACATTTTGAGTTGTAATAAAAATACATGGCAAGATTTAATTGTTGTTTGCTGTAAAATATATGAAATGTATAACTTGATATTTAGAGCGCACTTTGAATATTTGATTGAACTCTTCCGTGAATGAAGCCATCATCCTACTGGACAAATTTGTTGAATTTAATTGGAAGACTTATACTTGCTTGAATGAGTGGTTGGCGAACAACTTCTGAGCTTGGGTGAATACACCTAGTTAAGCGTTAGGGGTGAATACACCTACATAAGTGATAGAGTATATTTTGGTAGTTTATGATGGTCTTAACGAGTTCATGATGATTCTAGCTATCTCACCCATCTTTGTTGTTTTGACTTGATCACATAATGCCAAAAGAATAGACAAGCTTTTAAGATATTTGGAGGTACTCAATCTATCCAATGAGTTCCTCCTTCACATGTGCTATCTAGCATTTTTATTATCTTTTTTTTTCATCTTTCATCACATTCTCTGCTGCTTTATCCCTATGATTCTATGTCATTTCGGCATTAGATCATGTTAGGGTGATGAAAAGTGATTGCAAGTAGACAAGAATAACTTTTTTGACATCAACAGGGGAAGCCAACCAAGTAGCACTTCTTGATAGTAGATGGTTATAATGAAGATTTGAGCAAATAGATCATGGCCGCCCCTCCAAAACTAGAATATAATGAAGATTGATTTCAAAGGATGAAATCGTCTTCATCTGACTTTGAAGTTGAGGATATTGAGACCTTTCTCAGTGGACGACAAAAAAATCTATGCATGCTCTAATAATTCATGCATTTGTTGGAAGATCTGTACATTTTGTGGTTGCAACATAACATCCTCAACGAACTAGAATATAATGAAGATTAATTTCAATGGATGAAATCATCTTCATCTAACTTTGAAGTTGAGGATATTGAGACCTTTCTCAGTGGACTACAAAAAATCTATGAATGCTCTAATAATTCATGCATTTGTTGGAAGATCCGTACATTTTGTGGTTGCAACATAACATCCTCAACGAACTTAATCTTGTAAAAATTTTCCCTGGTGACTGAGAAAAAGAGGGAAGACCAGGACAATGAGAGCTTTTCTTGAAATAAAATGATTTAAAATAAAGTTTAACAAGCTTTTCTTCTTCAAGAAATAATTTATATTATACCAATGCCAGATCATAGGACATGGTAAAGGTTGTGATATCGGTTCTAGGGCTGCTAGGTGTAAGGAAGGCGATTTAGGGTCCGTTTGAGAGCGCTTATTGGAAGCGGCGGCGTTTTGAAAACGCCGCCCTTCCGTTTGAAAACCACGTTCGCATGGGACGTTTTGAAAAAGCTCCGTTCTCTTATCGCGATTCCCTTAAGGGAGCGTAATCTGGCCAGGAGCTCCGTTCCGCGTATGCTTCTCGCGTTTAGGTTATCTTTCCCGTGCTGTCCTTCCCGTCTCTCCCCGTTGCCCTCGCCCTTCCCGTCTCGCCATTTCTGTCTCGACCTCGCCCGAAGCTTACGAGGCTGTGATCCACGATATGAGGTATTTTTTTGATCTCACACTCTCGCCCTACCTGATATCCGTCTCCTTCCTTCCCGGAGGCCGTATACGATCTTCTCATAGTAATTTCTGTTCCTATGGTCGTTAGAAATGAAACATTGGAATTTTTTGCTGCGGAATGTTTGATTTACTGTGAAATAGTTATGATTCTTCTCCTTTGTTCAAATTTTCATGCTTGGGAATTTTTATCATTTTTATTGCGGTTGAAATGCTTGGGAAGATCCTTCTCCTTTGGGAATGATGCTTTGAATGATGGGGAAATATTGAATGCAAAAATGCTTGGGAAGATTTTCATTTCTCTGGATCGGTTGAAATGAAAAATATGGAATTTTCATTAACCTAACACTGTATGCTTTGTTCTTTATAATGGTGCATTGACGTGAAGAACACATTTTAGCCCCTAGAGCATGAAAATTCTTTATTATATGATTTGGGCTCTAGAACACATTTTATATGCTCCTCTTTATTATAATTGGGCATTTACATGCCCGATCATTCCTGCATATCCAAATTTATGCGGGCTCTGTTGGATCTGTTGGATGGTTTTAGAATGAAGTGATGATTTGGGCTCTGTTGGAATGTTACGAATGAGAATGGTTATAGAATAGGGGAGTTGAAACATATGAGTGAATGTTGGAAAATTACTTTGTTACTTTATTGTTATTTTTCGAATCACATGTTCAATGAAGTGTTGATTTGGGAGTTCATTATTCAGCTTTATTATTCTTAATCCTCTCCAAATAAATGCTAATAGTTATGTACTGTCTTTGTCCATTTGGTGGGCTCGGTTTTGGCCCCTAGAGATCTGGATTTTAGTTTTAAGTATTTCTGGTTAAGCTTTTGCAATTTTCATTTTATAGGGAGCTGTGATGATTTATCTGTTGGATAAATAAACAGCTTTATGTGTATATTTATCTGTTGGAGAAATAAACAGATTCTTTTCATACTCATTTTTTCTAAATTTTTCTGTTTTTGTGAAGACAACCAACTATAGGATGATTTTGCTATACAAACACGCTTTCTTTTAAATATGTTGACTGCTGCAAGAACATATTAGTTAAACCATATTCTTTAGTATACATCATTAATCTAATCCATATGTTTTTGAACTTCACTGTTTTTTGCCCCTTTCATGGGATCAGTTTAGCCTGAGATTTGTGGCCCGGTTTTACGTCGAAATGGTTCAGTTTTGTCCCTTGTTTTGGGCCTGAATTTGTGTCGCGAGGGCTGTTTTTTTTAGTTACATATTTGAGGCATGATTTTGTTGTTTCTTTAAGGCATTCTATGATTGGAGTACATAAACAACTCAAGTTTGGTTTCTATGACTTTTTGTTGTTGCTTTGAGTCTTGTTTTGCTCCTTACATTTGCTGTCCCTCTTTTCGAATCGAATTTATGGAAATGTTATTATAGCAGGGGCCTTTTTTCTCACCATCTAAGCATAAACTGTACGCATAAGTGATGATTTGGGCTCTGTTGGATCTGTTGGATCTCTTTATCAATATGATACATGGTTGACTGTTTTTTTCACCATAAGTGATGATTTGAGGCTCTGTTGGATCCCTTTTTCTCACATTCTAAGCATAAACTGAATGTTACGAATGAGAATGGTTATAGAATTGGAGAGCTGAAACACATGAGAGGAGCTATGGAAAATTCTTTTGTTACTTAAGTTTCTGTTTTTTTTTTCGAATCAAATGTTGAATGAAGTGATGATTTGGGACTTCATTCTTGAGCTTTATTATTCTTATTGCTCTCCAAATAAATGCTGAAAGTTATGTACTCTCTTTGTCCATTTGGTGGGCT
>NW_018164577.1:942662-944572 GCF_001263595.1 Phalaenopsis equestris
CTGTTTGAGAAATGTTGAATGAAGTGATGATTTACTGCTTACATTTGCTGCCCCTCTTTTCGAATCGAATTTAGGGACATGTTGGTACAGCAGGGGCCCTTTTCTCACCATCTAAGCATAAACTGCTTTAACATCACCTATATTTCTACAATACAGATAACAGTGAAGGCTTAGGTACTTACAAAATCTGATATTTGATCATTATTACAAGTCATTGATATCAACATGGCTTCCAGAGTATCTCTTGAAAGTTGGAACTTCACTTCCGATTTGGTTATAGTTTAATGTTATAATTAAGGTGCAATGTGAGAATTATAGTTCTACTTGTATTTATACTTTTTTTTGGTAGCACATATATATAATTTTTCGATTTCGTTAATAAAATTTACGTGGGTTTTTGTCTGTGGACGTAGGTCTCTGACCGAAGCACATTAAAATCTCTCGTGTTTATGTATTTTTTTTATTCATACGTTGCAACGTTGTGGATATTATGTTGGTTGTGGTTTTTTATTTCTGGACTTTTTGTTGTTTAAAAGTTGGTTGATTTCGTTGATTTCGATAAGTGCTTATTTTAATTTGTTCCAAATAGTATCAAAATGTCTAAGACAACTGAAGGGGGTCCGTCTGCAATGTGGGATAAAGAAGTTACAAATATTTTTTGCGACCTATGCATTAAAGAAACTGAACTGGGGAATAGGTCAACCACATATTTTAATAAAGAAGGTTGGAATAATATAGCTCAGAGATTCTAAGAATTGACTGGTAGGGATTACGACAAACTTAAATTCAAAAACAAATGAAACCAATTGAAGAAATAATGGAAAATATGGAAAGAGTTGAAACGTGACTCTACTGGGTTGGGATGAGATCCGATTAAAATGACGATCGATGCTCCAGCTGAATGGTGGACTGAGAAAATTGAGGTAATTTTCTATTTTTTTTTTGTCAATTATATTACTTCTCAAATTTATATTACTTCTCAAATTATTTAGAAACTGATCCCCCTAAATAAGCTTGTTACAGGCATTATCAGCAGCGAAAAAATATAGGTAGTGCAGAAGTGAGCCAGATTTCGAGGCAAAACTTGACATCATGTTTAAGGGGGTTGTCGCGACTGGGAAGCACGCAACAAACCCAAACGAGATGGGATTTACAGGAATGTCAAATGACTTGCCACCTGAACAGGTTATAGCTGATGAAGAAATTCCTAGTATTAACCAAAAAGAGATGAAGGAGTCTAATTCCATGTCCAAAAGGCCCAGGCTTGCGAGGAGGAAGAAAGAGAATGACAATTTTGTGAAAGACTCATTTGCTGAACTAATTGCAGCTTTCACAGCTCCGACTCCTCCTGACAGTACAATTTGGGACTGCCTGACCATTTTAGATACTATTCCAGAAGCAGCAGCCGATAGTGTTCAAAAGCTCGAGGACCCTACTCGTAGGGAAATGTTCATTGCATTATGGCCCGAGATGCACATTGAATATTTACGTGTTATAGTTGAAGAATGACTCCGCTTTGTACTAATCTTTCATTAGACTTGTCACTTATGTATTGTTATTACAGCAGCTACTGTTATTTTATGATGCTATGTATTGTCTAATTTTTTTTCCTATCTTCACAACATGTTATGTCACTTATTTTCTGATGCTAAGTAATACTTGATGTTTTCACTATTCCAATTTTCTGTCGCCACCTCTCCATATTTTCTTTCATCCTAATGTATTTATCATTTCAGGATGCACCCATTGCAAGATCGCCGTAAAAGAATGACATGGGCTGTTGCTATAGCGATATTATTGTGCGATATTATTGCTGAAATACTACCGCTCCAGTTATAGACGGATACCACGCATGACGTCCTCTTATATTGGGGACAAATGGGTGGGTGAGATGCTTGCTGGACATCTTG
>NW_018164577.1:944733-976669 GCF_001263595.1 Phalaenopsis equestris
ACATACATTATACATGCTCTCACAGAATGAATCAGTTAGATCAGCTATGAAGCGATTTAAACATTCATCAGAAACCATTAATCGATACTTTTCCAAAGGTTTACAAGCACTTGTGAGCTTAGCAACACCGATCATTAAGCCAGCGGATGCATCGTTCGCAACTATTCCTGAACAAATTGCAAATGATTCTCGTTACATGTCGTATTTCAAAGTAAGTATTATTACTTTGTTACTTTAGCTTACTGACCTCTTCAGTTGCTAACTATGATTAACAAAATTGTATTGGAGCAATTGATGACTCATGTAGATGTCAGACTATCAAGTCACGAGAGGATCGCGTATATTGGTCGGAGTAGTACAACTACCCAAAATGTCAAGGCAATGTGTGACTTCAACATGTGGTTCACATTTGTAATGACGGGGTGGGAAGGAAGTGTGCATGATAGTCGCCTTTTCTCCTATGCAACTAAGAATAGAACACAGTGTTTCCCTCACCCACCTCCAGGTTTGTTCATCTTACTTAAACCTCTCGATAATTACATTAATTATTTTTAATTAGTATTGTCTTTAATAACAGGAAAGTATTATTTGGTAGACGCTGGATATCCGATGTTAAGGGGCTACCTGAAGCCATATCCAGACACAAGATACCATATTCCTGATTTTGAGCGAGCAAATGACAATATTCGTGGCAGAAAAGAAATGTTTAACAAACGACACTCCGCTTTACGGGGGATTATTGAAAGAACTTTTTGGGTGTAGAAGAAGAAATGAGTAATT
The DNA here is from genome assembly GCF_001263595.1 of Phalaenopsis equestris. Classification (NCBI taxonomy): domain Eukaryota; kingdom Viridiplantae; phylum Streptophyta; class Magnoliopsida; order Asparagales; family Orchidaceae; genus Phalaenopsis; species Phalaenopsis equestris. The sequence continues at coordinate 945,514 of NW_018164577.1, forward strand.
CTACGTGATATATCATCCTATTCCTTTCCTAAACAAGTGTATATTGTGCTGGCCACCATGACACTTCACAACTTCATCCGACGTCACTCCTCTCATTCAGATACGGACTTCAATATGGCTGATGATGATGAAATTATTGACACTCTAGAACCTTCAGAATCTCTAGCTGATAATGAGATGAACTCGATTGAATATGAAACTCAGGACGGTGAGGGTGCAGTTGAGATGACTGCTCTGAGAGAGTCTATAGCAGATGCTATATATGACAGCTAGTCCAACAAATCTTTTCTCTGTTTGTACATTAATTTTGAATGTCAATTTTACTTTTATTTGGATTTATTTGGATAATTACTAATTTTATTTGGATAAGTACTAATAATTTTTTTTTTCATAGTTATAGAAACATGACTTCTAGACTAATATTTGCGTTCGAAAATTCTGACGCATGTATTAGATGCTAATACTCGCTCCTCCTGTTGCGTCAGTCATCTGGGTCTCATAGCTTTGGGAGACAGTTCTACGGTTGTGCTAAGGGTGTTTCAGCTCGTTGCGGGTTCTTCTGGTGGGGTGATAGGCCCACCAGCAGTCATGGGAATCCGGTGTTTTCTCAGTTTGACAATGCAGATGAGGCCAGACGTAGCCAGCCTGAAATTAAACATTTTAATATTTCTGATTGTAGTTGTACTTTTATTTGTACTTTTTTTAGTTCTCTTGGTACTCATGAGGGTGTGAGAAATGTATGACATTTTTTAGTTATGATCTGTGATGATTTCATGTTTCTGCATATGCTTCAGTACTACTAATAAGCTATTCTGAATAAGCTGCCCCAAACAATTTTATCACCGAGGGACATGAATGTCATTTAACCACCAATAAGCTATCTTGAATAAGCTGCCCCAAACAGCAAGACAAATTATTCTGATAATCTGCAAATTATCAGATTATCAGAATAATCTGCTTATCAGATTATGAATAATCAACAGCCGCGCGAAACAGAGTCTTAAATGGGCCTCCAATTTGAGGCCTGAAGGCAGTTGTGGAGCGGCAATGGACTGATAATATGCGAGTTTGATGGCGTTTGGAGTGAGATATTTGTCGATCAGTGGCTGTCCTGGCTGAAAACAGCAACAAAAATCATGAAATGAAGAGGTTCGAGCAATGAGGAGGTTCACCTCCTGCTCCCAAGCAAGATCCAGACTTCACTTGCAAAAATAAGATGATACAAAACTCTTAAAGGAGGAAATAAGAGATTACAATGTTGATAATATATTAAAAACAAAACAAAAGTTTGAAAAAATATAGAAAATATAACATATAAATAGTCCCCTCATAAAAAAAATAATCTAATTAGAAATAGAGAATTAGGAAAGAAATCAAAAAGGAAAAAAAAGTTAAAGTGGAAGTTGGAGATTGGCACCGTATTTCAAATCCTTCGATTGCGGGATTCTTGCCATTCCATAAAACTTGCGGACTGTTGAGACTGAATTGCGGGATCCCTGGCATAACCATGCTTCCGCATCAGGTTGGTTCAGAAATTCCAACGCTTGATCAACCTGATTATTATACGAAGAATGGGTTTTTGGGGCATTGAAGGAAGCAAGGAGGTCATCAAGGTAGGAAGAGAGGAAAGAAGCCAAAGACAGTAGAAAATTAAGGAGGAAGAACAAACGGAAGAGCTCAAGGACATATGAAATCTGCATGAAAGATGAGTAAAGCTCCCAATACTTGTAATGAATTCTCTATCTGAATTGTTCGTGCACCTCAGTTTCCTCTTGTTTCGTTGCACACATTTGCTAATTGCATTAAAAAGCTTAGGATCGATAATTAATGTAATTAATCAATAATAGACCTTTCCTACAAAAAAATTGTCTCGCTTTTGTCGTTTTTGAGTGTGTTTACTTTTGTTGTAAAGTGTTCCTCTTTCTCCACGCTATGCGGACATGTCTCCATCCTCCACCCATTTTCTATCACTAAGTGCTTTAAAATTGTCTTTTATTTTATATTTTTTGAAATATAAAATCAAATTATAAGTTCGGAATTTTTATTTTTTATTTTTGGCAAGCTTGGGAGTTTGGGCTTGCGAAAAAAATAATGAATCATGCTTCCATCCAGTATGAGCATTCTGTTGTTAAACCTCTGTTATACCACAGGAAGCAGCAGAACTCCTGTCAGCACAACTCAACCAACAGAAAGCGAAAGAGAAGGAGATGAAGAAAAGGATGAAAGCAGAGAAAGAAGCCATGAAAGCTGCAAAGATGCGTAACTGTGCAGAAATGTCTTCCTCCTCAAGCTCTTCATCTGAATCCAGCGACAGTGAGTGTGAAGAACTTATGGTGTCAAATAAACCAAAGAAACATCTCCAGGAGGAAATTAAAACGAACATCTTGTGTCTTCCTCATCAGCCATCTCCAATTGTTGAAGCAGATGAGAAAACTGAACTAAATTATACCGAATTGAAGATGGAATCAGAGCTCAATAGTAGTAATTGCATGAAAAGTGCTGTCGCAGTTGTTAGTTGCAGTGACATTATAACAGCAGCTACAAAACCATTGGATAAAATCGAGGTGTGCATGGGTGGAAAATGCAAGAAATCCGGTGCCATGGATCTGTTGCAGGAATTTGAGAAGAAGGTGGGCAAAGAAGGCGCTGTAGTTGGCTGTAAGTGTATGGGGAAATGCAAGGAGGGACCGAATGTTCGAATTGTGACTCATTGCGGCTCAAAGGACGAGCTCTTGGAAGTTTCTAAGAAGCCTCTGTGCATTGGTGTTGGTTTAGAGGATGTAGGCGCCATTGTGGCCAATTTCTTGGGCGATAACAACGTGGATTTGGGTTTTCTTGCTGCTTAGAAAATCGGATTACATAATAAGCCTTTTGCCTTTTCCTTTGGTTTGTTTTGTAAATGTTTGATTGTCAGGACCGTCTGTTGTTTAGAGATTTTTTTTATTCGTGTTAACTATATAATTTAATAACAATATAGAAATATAAGCTTTTCAGAAACTTAAAATCCTGCTGTATTTTTGTATTTGCTGTATGATGTCTTTTCTTTTATGAACATTTACATGCATAGCAGCCAATGCTCATGGATTTTTGTATCTAACACCTTAATTTTCAATTTTTTTTTTACTTCTGTACCACCTAAACTTTCACATCACATTAAAATTTATACTAGTTTTAAACTTTTAAAAAGTGAAATAAACATTTTCATGCATAGGCGGCTTAAATTGGCATTATCTGTAAAAATTGAAGTTTAGGTTTCAGATGTTTAAATACATAAGAATTGAGTGGTATGCATGTAACCTCTTTCTTTTATTAAGGAGAAGGGGCTGATTATGAACAAATTGAATTTGAAGGTATAAATTTGTTCTAGTATGAGTTCAAATTCTGAAAATCATTTTATGATGAAATTAAAGGATCTAATGATTGTTATGATTGTGAGATTTAATTATATATAGTTTACACCGATCAGCTCTATTTAGATCAATTATATCAAATGAATTTAAGTTAATATTCTAATTATTTAACGTCGCATAACTAAATATTAACTATTAACGTAATTTTTTTAATTAATGGATGCATGCCAAATTTAATTCTTCGAAAGTTCAATGAGTAAAATTTTTAGATATATATTAATGATAATGTCAATTAAATTTTAATTAAGGATATCGATACTTAATTTGCTAAAATAATTCATTAATAATATTAAATTGCTCAAAATAAGTGCATTGCAGTCAAAATGGTTAAATTCATTTGAGAATTTAAATTAAAACATAGGCTTTAATTAACACCTATTAATACTAATTATTAAATATATGAAAATAGAATATGTAAGTTTAAATTTTTTTTATTAATTAAACATCAATGTATAAAGTTATATAGATATAAGTAGTTTGTTAAAATGTAAATTAATTTTAAATAATAAACATAAACTTAATAGCTTCACTCTCCGGCGGGAATTCGGTCCCTTCACGTCCTGCCCTAAACCTCGTCAATGTCTATTATGTCTATGTCTATGTCTGTGTGACTTTTTCCCTCCCCAGACCCCCTCTGCCGGTTTCGCCCGGAGCCATCTCGCCTTCGTGAGAACCCTCGCGATACAGTCGCGATTAGAGCTAGCTTAGCTTGGAAGGTAACGACGGCATCAAGGCGTGCTGAGCCCACCGAAACTCCATCTTTCTCCTCCTTCCCGCTCCGCTCCGCTCTTACCAGAAACCATTGAGGAAGGTAAAAATGTTCGTGTCATTCTTCTTATTCGATCTTCCAGGATTTGCTTAATCCGCAGAACATCTGGATTTATAGCCGAAATCCGTGAAAGCCGGATTGATCAAATTGCGGCTTTATTTTGTCCAAAATGGCCGTCTGGCAAGATTTTGCCTAAATCCAGTTTTAATCCTGTTCTGAATCCGTTGCCAGGCAGCCCCTAAGGGTTGCAAGTTTGTTGATGCAGCTTATACTTCAGGAGAAAAGAGGATGCGAGTAATTTTTGCGATAAGGATTGAAGGATGCGATTTTTCTGCTGTTGCTTCGAATTTCCTTTTCTATCACTGCCATTGTTCTGCATGCTCGTTTCCATATCATTAAGTTAATCCGTTCTTAGTAAATCACGAGACGATTAAAACCTTCTATAAGTATCTGGCTTCCCAGCTGTTAAATCCTGCCATGTTATGTTTAATTATTGGGTTATTTGTATCAAGATTTATTAGGTTTTGTGATATGAGGAAACCTTAAATCCATTTTATCCTTTGAATGTGGGATTTAATAAATCCTAGATTCAACCAATGATGGGGTTGGAACGGGATTTATATGAACAGTAGGATTTAAAGTTCCCCAAATTTTTTTTGCAGGATTTAAGCTGAATCTAGCTTAAATTATGTATAAGTAAGTTTGCCTTGTATGGATATTTCATTACAGGATGAAACAACGATGCAATCGTTAGGAAGCAATGAGGACCTTGGCCATCAATTTTTTTTGTGTTTCAGGCTTCTTATAGAGGCCTTATGGTCAAAGAGATTTGAGTGTTATTTTTGTTTAATTCAAATTTTAATTTTTCGGCTAGGCTCCGTTTGGCGATTATTTTTGCTGCAATATTTTGCTTTTCAGGATATAATAATTAGTTTATGGGCGTTTGATCTAGAGTAAATCAGGATTTATAGTTTAGAGTTCAGCATTATGACAGTTAAATATAGTTTTTTAGAGATTGTTTTTGTTCGTTATTCATTTCTATGGTTCTCGGTTAGACATTATGCAGACAATCTTCTTTGTAGAATCAATATTGGATATTAGGGATGAGATTTGGTGTGTTATCCATCAATTACTCTACATTAACTGCTTGATGTTAGCTTTGGATAAGCAATATTATACAGAATTAAATTGAACAATGTTGACAATCTAAATTAAACAGTTTTGATTATCTTAGTGATATTAAATGGGGGCACGAAACCCCTGCTTTATAGTACCATAGCTATAACCTACTTCATTGAATTTTAGAACATATAAATAAATCCTGAGGTGGAATGATCTTTAACAGTGTTGGTTGAATTTATGTATTCTTTTAGCAAAAGCAGAAGGACCTGATAAACTTCTTAAGAAAATCTTTTGAAAATATATAATACTTGTTAAAACAATACATCAAAGTCTCTTTTTTTTTAAGCTTAATGAATTTAGATTAAACTTCAAGCAAATATGCACGGTTCCATATTAGCAAATATGTATTAGAGTTATTAGTAGCTTAATGCTTCATAAGTTTTGATGAGGCATTCTTTCTTTGGGGAAGATTCATTTCAAGAAAGGCTTGTCTCGAGTGATTTAAATTTTGTAGTGCAGTTTTAATTTCAGTTTATTTTCATTTATTTTAATTTTTTTTTCTCTAATGTGCAACTTTGCATCTGCATTATAAACCTGAATATTCAAAAACATTAATCAGTTGTTTCATCCTCTTTGAATTTGCCTTGAAATGGCCTGGCAGACTTCTGAGCTGGTGTTTGCTAGCATTTTATCTGCTAGTTGGATATACCAGCACTTTGAGATTTCGGAATTAGGGTTTTAGTTTTGGTATATGGGGAGGAAGAAGAAATCTCGTAGATCTCTCGGAACCTCCAAGGAAGTTCAAGAACAGTATGAAATATTCTCTTTATTCAAGATTTCTATTATTATTATTTTTTTACTTTCCCCCCTCCCCATAGAGCTTGATTTGAACAGGGAGATTGTAGATGCTTATGAAGGACAACGACTTGATGGCCTACTTGAAGTAATTTGGAGGTAAAATATGGGGTTCTCTATGTATAGGCCATGCATCTTGTGTCAATTTTCCTACATAGTTCATTGCCTCTCTTTTTTAGGAGCATTGAGTTGGCTAAGCTTGCAAGAGGAGAATTGCCTGATAAAATATGGATCAAGGTTATTTTGTTTTGAATGACAAAATTTCCACTCTTAAAGAAGGGGTTTGATATTTCTATTTGCATTTTTTTGGAAGATTTACATAAATACCACTCAATTTTAATATATTTACATATCTATGCCCTAAGCTATAATTTTTACATATATGCCACCTTTCTTTTGCATGAAATTGTTTATTTATTTTTTAAAAGTTAAGTTAGTGGTATTTCTTTTAATGTCATATGAAATATTTGGGTGGTATACATGTAAAAAAGCAAAGTTTATGTGTTAGATACGTAAATACATAGGATTGGGTGGCGTGTATGGAAATGCCCATGCAGTGGAGAGTTTCGTTGTGATGTAGGTTTGGCTTTTTAACAATCCAATTTGGCTGTGTGCAGCAACAGTTTGCAGTTGGAGTTAATGATGTTACCCGATTGCTTGAGAGGATGCCTCTAGGCGAGACAGCAAGAGATGCTCATGAAATTTCATGTAGTTCGAACAATAGTATTAGAAGATCTACATTGGTGCCTCTTCAGGTGAGTGTTCATTATTATTATTTCAAAAAAGTATATTTGTTAAGACTTATATTATATTTTTTAGAGAATTATGTTTTAAACTAACTTTCATTTAGTTATAATTATGAAGCGTAGTTTTAGCTTAGTGTTGTCGTCTTTTTCTACGAACTCATTTCTCTGTCATAACTTAGTATGTTTCATTTATATGTAATTATATATATAAATGGTAAAGAGGATAACAAGATTTAAAGAAAGAAAAGAAAATGGGTATAGAATAAGCAACTAAGCCACACTTACATTGACAAAATAAATCTAAAGCCCATCTCTGAGGTTTTGAGCTTTATTTATTTTTTTTTTTTATTAATGAGCAGTGTTTTGTGCAAAATTCTCCTTTTTAATGAGCAATGCTTTATGAACCTGTAATTGTGCATCCAAAAATGCACTTGAGAGATGATTTTAAGTTGTATTTTTTTTTTAATTTCTTTATTAGAAAGCATTTATTATTTCTTTCTTACAAAAATTATAAGTTGTTAGGAAGAAGATATTCTAGATGTCTTTGGAAACATTATTTTTTTATGTCTCTCGAGTGTGAGAAAATATTTTTAACATTGTCTGTAAGGAGAAGATTTTTTCAGATGTTAGTGAGCTCAGGACATTAAAATTATTTGGAAAAGGACTTTATATTACTCAAGATACTTTGTGAAAGGAGGATTAAAGTTTGACACACATGAGAAACAAAAATTTTACTGGAGTATCTACACACATGCTATCTTTAATATAATATAAAATAAAAAATAATTAAAAATAAATATTACAATAAAAAGAAATTATGTGGTAATAGTAAACAATAATAATAATGAATAGTTTTAATAAAAGATATTATATAACAAGAGAATCTTGTTTAAAAATTCTTTATTTTAAAAAGTAAATAAATAATTATGTAATTTTATTTTATATTTATTTTTTAAATAGGCGATTTTTGCCGCCTGTATATATATAGACACGATTTCCTCTCTAATTTGAAAAATCCTTTAGTCTTCCCCTCTTGAAATTTACATAGGTGCTTTCCTATCGCACAGTTTGATCTCCTCTCTATTGTCTCTCCTATTATCAACTCACGAACCCAAAATTGCTTCTCATTTGAGCTTCCCTTCACACACCCAATACTGTTATATCTCTTCCTCCTGGTGAGATAGATCTCAAATCCCATTTTCTGAACCTCCCATCGATTATTTTTAGCATGCACAACCTTACAATACCTCTTGCAATTAACTGCGACTCTTTATGGATTGTCACCGTTGCTAAGCCTTCCTCTAGAACTGTCTTACTCAATCTTTCTTTAATTGTATCTTTTCTTCTCCGAAACTTCCCACTTGCCAAACTCTCTCCCAGAATTAAAGACGTGACAACAAACTTATATGATTTATTATGGGCTATTCTATGGATATAAGCCTTATTTGATCCCAATTACTGTTGATGCAAAGGTATCAAGCCTACCAAATTAAATCTGAATCAATTCAAGTAATTTGCGCCTATATGGTAAGGTGGTGAGATCCATCAGAGTTTTTCTTCCTCTTAGAGGTTTTAAATACTAGTTATTAGCATTTCAATAGATTTAGGTTCCATTCTAACTAATTCGGGTCAACACAACCCTAGCGAGCCTTTGATAAAAAAATGGCCCCTTTAATGAATGTAAGTCCATTTTAATTAATTGGGACTTCCAATATGTGTAGGGCCTAACATTTTTTATACTTTGGGCCAACCTCCACGTTAATGAGCTAGCTAATCAAAATTAAAACCATATAATCAAAATCTCATGTGTCATAGACATGCTTATTTGATGCAGGCTAAAATTCATGAATAATTAATGATAACGTCATGCGTCTGAGATATTGTTGGTTATGTTTGATATCGTTGAACCACAAGTGGTCATGCACCGCACCTTTGAATGACTCAATAAAATTAGTTTGTGAAAGCATCAATTAGCCATACTCTACTTGTGGCTATGTTCACTGCCGATCTAATTAATTGATACCTTTGAACCAAAATGGCCATGCTCTACTTTTAATTGACTCGATATTGCTTTTGAAAGTGTGGCTTTGACACATAAATATCGACTCCGATTGCTATATTGTGTCCTTTAAAGAGGAGGCCAGTCCGTGTTTTCTAATTAGGTTCCTTGAACATTACAACCCAAAGCTCTCTAATATTGGCATATCGGGTACATTGGCGCAGTTGGAATGATGGAATCATGGGATATTGACCGTGTATATGCGTACTCTCAATCAACTCATTTAATTAACTTCAAAATCTAATGTTAAATATAATCTTATAGTGAGCCTATCAACTTCTTCGATGAAACTTTTCTTCTGTTAAGCAGGAGGAATATTTATTCAGAGAGCTCATGTCTATTGGAAGTTTTAACTTAGAGCTAGGAAAATCTGTTTAAAACTAAGGGTTGTTTAGTCTTAGGGTTTGGTTTATGAATTAATTAAACCAACCGGTTTTGGTTATAAAATTTTAAAAAAATTGAAAGTACTAAATTATTTTCCAATCCAATCTTTAGTTTGGGCAATTATATTTGATTTTGTATGGAACAAAATATAATTAGTTTTGACGATTGAAATAATTTTTTTTTGAAGTTTTATAATTTATATTATAAAGAAACTTATAAATTGGTTCGTAGAATAAATAATATTTGGTCAGTTTTGTTTGGCTTTTGATAAAACAAAATATAATTAGCTTTAATGTTAAACCTACTTATTTTTAACTTAAATAACATATATTAAGAAGAATATCAAATAGTTTTTGCAAAAGTTTATAATTTTAGCTTGCAGAATAAATAATATTCTTGTTGATCTTTTTTCACTTAATTATTTATAGTTCTTGGGCTTTGTTTATTAAATATTTGAATAAATTAATATAATTTGGTTTTTGGTTGGATTGATTTTGCCAAGCAAAAATCTAACCAATAACCAACTTTTAACAACTAAATAAAACTAGTCAAATAAGTTTTTTTTTTGTTTTCTTTTTTGCTTTTGTCTAAATAATGCACCACCCTTGTTAAGACAAATCTAATCTACCTCATGGAAAACTGCTCCTTGGCTTACTTCATTTTAATCTGATGTAGGTTCTTAACTCTTAAGCGTGCTATGGTATAAAATGGGTACCTGGAAAAATTTTTCAATAAAATAGAAAGACCATTTCAAGTATTTCCAACGTTTTAGCCACCAAGAAACAGTCTAAGATATATGCCGTGAATTGGGTCAATGGTATAAACTTTTATCTACAATCTATGCATGAAAAAAGAAGAATCAAGTGCATTTAAATTCTTTTTTTGAAATGTGATGTAATTGGATGCCATCCAATTAGTTCATTTAGCCTAGGTTCATTTCCATATTCATTTCATTGTAATCTAGCCTTACAAATAAATCATTAAAAACCATGAACGCAGGGGTTGCCCATCTATTTAGCCTTCTCATGCTTGCGCAATGCATTTCTTCTAGTTCTGACTTGATGGTTTCTTCAACAGCCTCTTTACTTGGGAAGTTAGATTCTCATAAGTTAGATTCTCATTCTTTTATTTCTGTCATTCTTTTCATAAATTTATAAAAAAAGAAATAGTATATTTTGGTATATCAGCATGTCTAACCTATCAAATGAAATCAATAATTGCTTCATGTTCTCATTTTGCCCGGCATTCTTGCATGTTCAAGGTGGTATATAGGGTGCGTATCTTGTTAAAAGCCATTTCTATTCGAAGTCCTGGCTCAAAATCCCAATTGACTTTGTTGGATTTCCTTTTTTAGCTGCTTCAGATTTTAAGTTAAATTGCTATACTTGAGCCAGTGAGCCAACTTTGCCCAATCTTTTATTTGATGATACGTTTTCTCAGATGGCTGTAATTTTCACTCACATCTGCATATGCACCTTTATGATGTAATTGTTGCAGGTAGTGCTTGTAGCTGCAGATTGCAATCCAAAGTGGCTGACGAAGCATATACCAGTGTTGGCTTCCTCTAGAAAGGTTCCTGTCATTCTTGTCAGAGATGGGAAAGGAGGTTCCCTAAGATTGGGCGGCCTGTTAAACCTTAAAACTGCTTTGGCCATTGGAGTGAAGGTACCATTCCATGCATACCACCCGATTCTTTTCTATTTGAATTTCCTACATACCACTCCATTCTTATGTATTTACATATTTAACACCTAAACTTCAGTTTTTACATGCATGCCACCTTACCTCACCTCTATGTATGAGAAGGTGTATTTCATTCACCTTTTAAAAGTTAAAAGTGGTGGTATTTTTTATGTGATTTTAAAGTTCTGCGTGGTAAAAAATGTAAAAGATAAATTTTAGTTATGTAAATACATAGGATTTCGGCGGTAGGTATGTAAATGCCTCTTATAATTTCAACTAACGTATATCGGGTTGATCTACAGGCGAGGGGGAGCTGTATCAATGCTGCTTTGGTGGAGTTCATCTGATAATCTGATGAAGGATTAAAATTATTGGAACGTATTCGTGAAAGTGTTTGTTTATTTTGCGGGCCTCCATCTTTTCTTCTGCTATAATTTTGGAAGCTTTTACATAACATGCAATTCAATTACCTGTGCGAATTGGGTGGTGTATGTAAATGCCATAAAAAATTTATATGCTGAGAAGTTTTTCACATTTAAAGGGAGAGTCTGATAGCAAAACTTTTTAGCAATTAATATGAATTTTTTGAAGAATGACAGGTGCTTTTGAGATCACATTAATTATACGTATATATTTGAGGTCACTCTTTATATGTAATTACTTGTGATTAGGGCTGTAAATTAATCATTGCACTCCATGAATAATTCAAACTAGGCCCGTGTAAGATTCAATAAATTTTGTTTAAATTAATAAATATACAAACATGAATAATTTTTTTTTATTTTAAATTTAATCATAACCCAGATCATATAATTATATATTATTTTAATAAAATTAAGTTGCATAAATTTATTTAGTTATAGTTTGAATAATAATATTTATATCAATAATATTTTTTGATTAATTATTATTTATAGATTTTATTTATTATTAATTAACTATTTAAAAATTAACATGAAATTCTAAGTGAGAGTAAACATCACATTTTGTTCATCTCTTTAATTATGTTTGATGGCTATTTTTTATTTTTCTAAATTAGTCCTATGAATTTGAATGATTTCAAATTGTAAGTTACTCGATGTTTTTTCTCTACTGTAGAGACATTGTGGGGATATATTTATTACAGAAAATTATATTTGTATTTTTTTTATTATATTTTAAAAATAAAAATTCAAAAATTGATTTAAATTTTTAGCTCGTTTAAATATTTATTCACTTGTAACTCATTTGTTAGAAAAAAAAAAGTAAATTGTTAAAACAAAAATTTAAACAAATTTGAGCAATATGTAAAGCTCAACAGATACTCAAGGCGAGTATGGCCAAATATATTATAGTTATACCAACCCAAGTCAACTCTGATTTACTCGCTCAATTACAACCCTGCTTGTGGTCCCTATTGTTATGAGTTTAATGTAATTTTTATAAAACCTCATTGAACTCCTGTTGTTCATCGAAACGTATAAAATGCTCAAGACCACTGATAAAGCAAGAGGAATTTCGAATGAGAACTGAAAACATTTACCTTAATATTAGGGGATAGATTTTTTAAAATATATATTTTAGAGGAAATAAGCGACCAAAACGATAGCGATAAATATTCATATACTACACTAAATAAACCTTATATACATACTAGTTACCAAAAAAAAAAAGAGTTTCTTTCAATACTTTAGAATTTTAGTTTTGGGGGAAGTAGTTGGAAAACTGGGGCAACGTTTCAGGAAGGAGTCCAAGGTTTTCTGCTTTGCAGGGCTGCTCATTGTTTGGGAGCACGCCACTTCCAGCGTATTTTCCTCACCATCTAGTACCTGCCCCATATGGAAATGATAAATAAACCTCACAATTTTCTTGTTGATAAAACAAAAAAAAACAAAAAAGAAGAAGAAGCAATCTTAGGCATAAATCTACGAAATTTACATGAAAATTCATTTGCGCATAAATTAATGATTCCAGAAAATAAGCAGCCACTTATATGAAAAATATTTGGAACATAAAATTTGGCAACTAGTAGGCCTTCAATAAATAAAATAATCAAGCATTCTACGAGAACAAAACAAATCTGACTCGATTGAGCATTAGATTTTCAAGCGCACGCCACAAAACAAAAGTTGGTATAGCAACTCTTTCAAGCCATTAGGTCCATCCAAGTGAGAAAACCTTCGTATAAAACTCAAATCACAATATACAAGTGCAATGCCTCAAAAGTTAAATGTTCCTTAAACAACAAACGTTAAAAAATAAAATAAAGAAATGAGGGGCTCTGGGCCATAAAAAGTTGTCCCTTGCAAAAAAAACTTAAAAGCGATACAAGCAAATTGAGGTAAACAAGACTTCTGAGTCATAAAGCTCGAGACGCAATATAAGAGAAATGCCTCCATGCCAGATCGAACCGAAAAGGTACAACTTTCAGGGTAAATTCAATCAGCCCTAAGGTCAAAATCTTTTTATATATCAAGTTATAATTTTTGTAAAGCGGTGATCAACTTGAACCATTTGATTAATCTAGAGCTTAGGTGGCCAAGTATTGTCCTATAACTTCACAATTGAGGGGAATCAAAGGACCTCTAAGCTCTGAAAATTTGTTGCCCTGGCCTCTCAAAAAAATCACTGACAAGAGAGCTTAGTTAAGGTTCCGAGTGAAATTTTCAGAAGACAAATGAGATTGTAAATAAGTAGAGCTGTCAAAAAAGCTCATCGTTCGCGAACAATTAGTGTTCAACTTGCTGTGGAGCTTGTGTTCAGTTCGTTAGATAAACAAACAAGCCGAACATGAATAATTTTATTGAATTCAGTTTATAAACGAGCCAAACGCAAACAAACCTGTGTTCGATTAAAAAATTAACTTTAAATAATTATATTTAAAAATTTATAACTATATAGTAAAAATAATTATAAATTTATTAAATTATAAAAAACTAAAAACTAAATTATTAAAATCATATTATTTTAAGTACTTTAATTTTAGCCATATGATCATAAAGGGACTTAGATTAAATAACTAAATTTTATTAAATAATAAATATTTTAATAAAAAAAACCTAAATCTAGTTGTCATAAATATCCTATTTCTATTCACTAAGCCCCAATCACAACTATTCGATTTTCATTTCAAGTTGGGAGCAGCTTCGAGCAAAACCCTACGCTAGGGTTAGGGCTTTGTGCTTCGTCGCAACATGCATTCCTTCGACTCTATTGCCTGTAAAGGAGTACTTATCTCTCACTCTGTCGTTTGTGGCTTGTGAGTTGTGACTTACCTCTATGAGATTTCTCAACTTTGAAATTTTAATATCTCTTAGAGCTTAAAAGTATATTTTGGGGGAAATGATGATGATGAACTCAATGAAAGATCCCATGGTTCCGTCATCCCGGGTTGTCATTAACACTGGTCTACTTAGAGGAGATAGTCGAAACAACCTGACAAAATGATCCCCGTCAGCAGTCAGGGGTTGCTTCATTGAAAAGGACATTATAGACATGGGGGATACTTATCTAAGGGAACTAATTTAAGTCAACCTTAGTTAAAAGAAGACCGTGTCAAATATGCTTTATGATTTATATCTTAAAATGTAGAAAGCAATTGAGGAACATACGTACTACAAACATGATAATAATTTAAATGTGTTATTTGACAGCAACCACTCGATCAGATGACTCATGTCTTACCTATTTTGCCTTTGCAGAGTCGACTGACCAAGTCAGGCAGATAAAGAACACGAGCCATGTCCTTACTAGCCAACATTAATCTGAAAGTGAATTTAGTAGTATATATGATGTGATATTGACCTTAAAGTAAGCATTAGATCAATTTTCAATCAATTAAGCCATCATCGAGGAATTTAATCGTTTAATTTGAACATAATTGACGTTGCACTTCTTGCAGAGGATAAGGTTTAAATATTATGATAATTAAACTCATTTACATAAACTTTTAACTTAATTTTGAGAACAAACTCTGGTTGAAATCATCTAGGAATTTGATTGATCGACTTTGTGCCGTTTACAGAGGATCATGTCAAAGTGATGACTTTATTTGTTATTATGGACTCCATTGACTCTACCCTGTCTATAGAGGATCGAATCTTTGATTGAACTCATTATTATTTTTTAAAAAATACTGTACTAGTGATAATATTGGCTTAAGATAGATTTATTGATAAAAAATTGACAATTTCATGTGAATATAAAGATGAAAATCTTCCTCAATTTCTTATATGATAAAATTAACAAAATTTTAAATTATTAACATGCTTCTCAATGTGCTTCAAGATATGATTGTATGCCCTATATTGCAATAACATTGCAAATTTAGTGGCGAATTGGGCGATAAGCGGGAATATTACGAGTACCGAATAATATATCTAGTTCTTTCATGGCAATTAGATAGGGTCCATAAGATTCTCATTTTCATCTATATATTGATGTGATATCTTGTTCATTTTACCCTCTTATTCAATTGAAGTTCTGAAGGAATGCCTCATTTGAAGTGTAGAGATTTTGTTTGTGCTCGTAGGCTAATTGTTGTGTTCACAACAAATCTTTTGTAAGTTTGCTATAAAATTTCTTTTGCTTTAAGTTCTTAAAATTGCAAAAAATCTTTAGGTATTAATTTTAAATTTTGCAATTTTCATATTTAGTTCAATTCAAGTTGTATTTAGGCTAAGTTTAGGTCTGTCAATTTGAAATCCAGCAGCATTCCAACATTCCCTCCCTGGATAGGGAGGTAATCATGCTTGAACAGGTTTGCCCAACACGCAAAGAAGTACGTGTGTGGGTGGCTTGTACCACAACTGAAAGTCAGGTACCTCGCCAAACAAATAAATACGTGTACAGGTCTTCGGACACAAAAGCATACACATAACATCAGGATTTCCCCATCATACTAAAAAAAATTATGTACGGGTACTTATAATTTAGCGATTGAACGTCTACCCTACAGCAAAAAGAAATGTATGTATAGGTACTTAATTTGGATTCTCATCAAGTTTGAATTTACAATTATACTATTATGCATAGGATTAAGCATGGGGATTAGACGTGATTGTCTGGATTAGAGGGACAGCTTGTGGTAGAACTTGGTAGGAAGAAGTAGCTAGTTGGGTGTTCACTGTTCAGCATAAGGAGTTGAACTGGGCATGGCTAGAGACATAGCCGGAGTATGCAACTAAGAAATCGAAAAATAGATATATAAAGAGAGAGAGAACCTGGCCTAAATTCTCCAATTTGCTTTGCACAACATCCCTGTAAAACAAAAATAATTGTCAAATTCTCACCTAATTTAAGCATTAAACTATTAAGTAGAGATGTTGACAGAAGAAACAGCCATACCAGATTATGTCATCAACAGTCTCATTAGCCAGAAGATAGTAAATATTTACTGACGTTACCTGACAAACAAGAAAGAAGTTATAAAGAGTTTCTTGATGGAGATTATTTCCTCCTTGAGGGCAATAGCAGCAACTAGCGAGATGCTTACATTACACAAAAAGGAAATTTTAAACAATACATTCACAGATTCCACTACTTCCCCAGTGCACCAATCTGAGGATGTCTAATATAGATATTATTCATCAACGTAATCTAATTGGAAATAGACGACAGGAAATATTTTCTAAATTATGCTGAACATTATAAGAATTAACATAAAAGTAAAGTCTGACACAATAAAAGTGCCAAAAGGTAAACCCAAAGAATGTTTTCCTATTATTTATCATAAAAAATTAGGAGCATGGTTGATGTAGCATTTTCATTTCTTTTATAAATTTTTTATCTAAATACCAAGTATATATCCTTTAGTAATATATATATTTTTTGAAGCATGATATCATTTAAGCTTTACACATGTAGAGGATGAAATTCCTGAATAAATGAACCAATGAGACTCTGGATCACAGAAGCCTGTAATCGGAGAAAAAAAAAAATCAACGTGTCACATGTGTTTGTACTGGAATAAAAACATTATTCAGCAGTTGTCCAGCACATAAATATTTTGAACGGAATTACAAATAATCAAGGGCTAGAAAATGAATCTGGGAGATTCACACTAATAAATTCATTATATACACAAGATGAAAAGGCGATAAGGTACTCTGGCAATCAAGCTGTACAATAGAAATAAAAGTTATTATATACACAAGATGAAAAGGCGATAAGGTACTCTGGCAATGAAGCTGTACAATAGAAATAAAAGTTATTGCATACTTATAATTCAAAGGAAAACAATTCAAATACATCTAACATAACAATTTTATAGGTATTTATGATCTGTTAATTGTATTTTCCAATGCATTTAAAGCTATAAGTGTAATATTCCAAACTCTCAACCATCTAGATATTGTCCGCTTTGGCCTATGACTTCATAATTTTGTCGCATTGGTTAACTTCCTAGGAGGTCACTCATCCCAAGAGTGCTTCTGCACGAGCACACTCAACTTTAGAGTTTCTGAAGAAATGTCAATCATTACACCAAATAACACTTCGATGATTAAAAGGGTTCAACTTCATTCTACTTAAGGGGTTTTCACAACTCCCCCACTTAACCAGTCAGTTTTATTAATCCAAAATAATTCATCAGATAGATAGGATACTAGAGGTGGCCACTACAAATTCAAGAGGCGACTCACACCATGTAAGACTTTGCCCCATCTATGGTTTAAGAGGTGCCTCCAACCCATAGTGTCATGCTCCTGTTGTTTAAACCCACAAACATCGTTGTCGTCACTATCCAACCAACTCCCCCTCACTTTCGGCATTGTTGCCGCCTAAACTGCCACTTGTTCCTGTTGTTCTATCCTCCCACCACGCCGCTGCCGTCTAGGACAGCTAGGGAACACCTCCTTCCTATTGTTCCACCTCTACCCACCCCAACTCCTCGCCGCCACCATGCAGGACAACAACCATGTTTGTTAGCCCTGTATTTTTGCACCTACTCCTCGCTGCTACTAGCATTCCTTTAATGCCACCACACTCCCCAACCATTTAGATCCACCTAATCGACCTCCACCACACTTGAGATACACTTTAGCCGGGTTTTCTTATGTTGTGTTACTGTATTTTCTTGTTTAATTGTGTTGGTTGTAACAATTTAATTGTCTTTTAGTAATATTATTTATCTTCCTGTTGTGGTTTGAATTAACTCTGATATCAATTGATATCAGAGATAACCTAACCCTAGTTCTATCCTAAGGTTTTATAGCATCCACAATAACCAAACCATCTACCCTCCAAAAATTTTCTTTCATATCCTCAAAAAACCTCTTCCAATTTTCAAAACTTTGTCATGTCTCCAAGGAGATAATCACCCGAAGCCGGGTGGAGAGGAAATGACATGACGTCGTTTATGAGAAACTCACAAAGAAATGTCCAGGAGATATCTAGCAAGGATATGGAGTGGGAAAACCGCCAACTATAATAGAGGATTGTCACGTTCGAGATGAGGCAATTTAGATGGGGTACTTGTAGCCATAAAAGTGACTTGCTAGATTGAAAAAATAGAGTGAATCTCAATCACCATACAAATGTCATGGATGAATAACCTCTGTCACAAAGACTTGACTTTAAATATATTAGAAGCCAAAATTTTCAAGTAAAGTTGGATTTGTGATATTTCAATTGCCGCATAGATCCGGATGAGGACATCAAGTGGCTCTTGACCTTAGAATTTGTTTTTGAGCGCTAAAACATCCCACTGAACCAAATGGTGAAACTAGCAACAAACAAATAAAGGAAGAGAGCATCTCAGTGATGGGCGGATTTGAAAATTCTTCAACAGCGAGAAGGGATGAGTAAAATAACTATTTGGTTCATCTTTCAGGTTAAGTTCTTACCAGCTCACTACAACTCTTACCCTAGCTTCAGAAGTAGAGAGGCCACATTGTCGGGCAACCACATCTTAAAGGCACTGTTCAAACCATGGATCATACAACTAAATTTTACCCTGAAAAATATCCAGGTAGACACTGATTGAGGAGACACTGGTTCAGAGGAAAAAACAAAAGACAACAACTAGCATGCCAAAATTCGTCCCTATCAGGAGCGTTTCAAGTATCATAGATTTGGTCATATTGAATCAGATTACATAACAAAGAGAACGACTTTCATGAATTAGGGAGCAGTTGGAATAAATAGTGATTCAGGAGAAGATGAAGATTTCAGAGATGATTCTCAACTTCCAACCGACGAGGAAGAGACGTCGACGATTCCGGTAGAAAGGAGACTACAGTTGAGTTGATTGTAACTGTTTTAGAAGGCAGTGAGTCTGAGTAAATGGGCGTTAATACAAAGTATGAAATTATGGTGCTTCGAGCTACCGTATTGCAGACATTGAGAGGAGCATCAACAGGACTAGTACTGGATGTCCAAAAGGGTTATGAGTTTAAGGAGTCGATATCAGAGATGGGGCAATCCCAATTAAGAGAAATTCATACTTTTGAGAAAATCGCTGGAAGAGTTGTGGGTGCTACGAATTAATGTGAAACTCATGCTAGCAACAAATTAGGGAAAATAGGGGCCATCAAAAGAGGTTACGTGAAGTTGGAGAGAGATCTGTGTGATCTTGGAGTGGGACATACGGAATCAAGTTTGGGAAGGAGAGGCACTTGGGTGAGGTGGCATTGAGAAGAAAAAGATTGGGCACAAGAAGGAATGCATATCACATAGATCAATAGAAGCTAAGGCTTTGGTGAGGCCCTTGTGTGCGCAAATGTAGAAGAATGGTATTAAAAATAGTGTTTTAGAGAGGTGCAAGTAAAGAGAGAAAGAGAGAAAGAGAGAGAGAGAGAGTGTGTGTATGTAGAGAAACTCCATAACAAAAAATATGAGGATGAAGATAAAGCACCAGCACTCGAACAAGAAGCAAAGCGACCATAGAGAAACTAGATAAAAACAGTGATCAATCATGAGATTACGTGGGGTTATACATACATATATATGTACACACATATACATATATATATATATATTAGAAAAAACCCAAGAGCTAATATATTAAAGCAGAAAAGTTACAGAAAAGTTGTATGAGAGGGCCTAAAAGAAAGCCCACACAGAAATCTCAAATAAAGAAAATTACATAAAGATAAAAATCCAAAAAGCCACAGAAGGGCGCAAAAGTACTAGGGACGTCCAAATTTAGTCCTCCCTCTATCTCTAGTTCTTAGAATTGAGTCTGCTAACAAATTGATAAGGTGAGTACCATTGCCTGAAGTACCAAAGTATCATCCATCGGGTTCCTGAGCTCAAATAGGTCTCCATTTTTCTTCTTCCTTATGGATGTGTAAATCTGTCATTTTTCATCCGATGATTGACTCATCTGATCAATAGATTGTTCCAAAGTTGGCCGGAAAGGTAAAGGATGTTGCACATCATGTTCCTCATGAGTCTGAGTAACATTTACAACTTGTCGACCTGATGAGGTGGTAGTGAAACAGTAGAAGTATTGCCACCTGTAATATCAGTGATAGATTCTAGGGTAAGTGGGGTCTGAAGAATCTCCCTCTCACCCACGATAAAATGTTCGGCTGAATGATTGTTATATTACCTACGAGAATAGTGACGTCTTCGTGGGTATCTTTTTGATGATCAATAGTGTTAATAAATTGGAGCTAATTAGGAGGAAATGAAATCACAGCCTATGGCGGAGCTCTGTGCTTTTTTGGTCTGAGATGTGGGTGTAGATTGTGACATTGATAACTTGAGTGACCAAACATACGACAATTCGAGTAATACGATGGAAAAGACTCAATCACAACCTTTTGCCAATATTTATGATGTTGTGTGCCCAACCAAATTTCCTCAGAAGCAGATGAAGTGATGTAGTTTTCAACAAGTACTCTGGCTTCAGATAGACGAGAAAGATTAAAAGTAGGAGTATCCGTTTTGAGTGGCTTACCATAAGCTGAGTCAATAGTGTACAACACATTTTGAGTAAAAAAATAAAACTTCAGACCCGAAAGGCGAATCCAAACTGGAATGATGGTGGTTATGCCTGAGGGTCAAAATCCACAGATAATTTCAGAATCTTCATTGCTTTATTATTAATCCAGATTATCCTTCTAGCAAATAAGTGCATGTAATCATCTTCATTATTAATTTGTATGAGAATGTGTCTTCCATCTAACAGTCCAATTTTTCACTATCCAACCAGGTGCATAAGCTCAAATTCGTTACGACTTAGCTCCATTTTGGGATGACCATACAAAAATTTCCCAACCAAATTCAGTCGACAGAAGGAAACAAGTTGAATGTCTTCAACTTCTGTAAAAAAAATAGCAGACTTCCCATTCTTCCTACCAGATTTCTTGTTATCGTCCTCCCACTCAGACAAAAGAGGAAAATAGCATGATTTAGGTGTAACTGAGGCGTGGATACCCACAAGCGCAGCAGCATACGATTTTTCTGAAACCATCCCCAATAAATGGAGGTGCGGTGTTAAGAACACTGAAGAAAGCAAAAAGAGAGCAAAGTTCGAATCCAGAAAACAGGGAGCAAGAGCGGAAACCCCTTGGGAGAAGCACTGTGAGTTCAACTCAAGCAGAAACAATGCAGTCGTGGGTCTGTCGTGGCGCAATATCAAGCTGGGTGTTGAAATGCAGAAGCTAACGAGGACCCCTGCGAACGACGAGAGCTCTGCGAGTTTAGCTCGAGCAGAAACGACGCAGACGTGGGTCTATCGTGGTGCAGCTATCAAGCTGGGTCGACGCCCTTCAGCCTGACGCAGAATCGCAAAAGCGGACGAGGACCCCCTACGAACGACACGAGCTATCGAACTAGATCAGTCGACGCGAGAAATCGCTACGCCAGACGACGCAGTCCGACAAAATCGTCGTGCTAGACGACGCGAGCTCTTCCACCAGACGAAGCCGACGACGGAGGTGAAGCGGAAATCAGAGCAGACACTAGGTTTCGCCATGAGGCGAAGCCCTAGCAGAGGGGAGACGACGACGACACATGTTGATTACTAATATATATATATATATATACACTTTATTTTAAAATGGGAAACAAAACGAAAGTTGAGAACACTTTATGTACTATACCTGACCAATTCGATGAACACGATCTTCTGCCTGAATCAAATCACCCGGGGTCCAAGAAAGCTCAGCAAAGATGACAGTGCTTGCAGCTGTCAGATTTATCCCAACACCTCCAGCTAGAATAGAAAGCTGAAGAACTTATCTAAGTACCAAAAATGATACAGCTAAAAGGCTAAAAGGAGAGATATTATTATTTATCCCAACTAATACGACAATGATAAATAAAAAAAATTAACCCTGGTAAGATAAATAAGTAGTAAAATAACAATGGAAAGTTTTTCTTACGACTGCTGCCTTAATTTCAGAGTTTTCCTGGAATTGAGTTACTAAAGCTTGTCTTGATGTTGCCGGAGTACTACCATCAATTCTAATGCAACCAACCTTCTTCTTCTGCAAAGAATTTTCAAGCAATGTAATGCATGATTTTTTGTAATAAGCAGGCATACGCAAAGAAATCTTACCAAAAAAAATTGATGCATCGCTTCAATCATTGGTAGATGGTGTGCAAATACTAAGAATTTGCAATCTGCCTGAATCAAGAAGAAAAAACTTGGGTATGAACACCAAATTGGGTCTTGCATAACAACAGAGGTGCAAAAGAAAATCCATCAACGATAATAATAATGATATCAGGGCACTATTAATTTATTACTGTTGTTGGGCAGACATTTCCATTTAAGGGTTTCAAAACTACTATAAAAAAAAAATAGAATTTGATTGAGAAAGTTAAGCAGTAAAATTTGTAAGTGAAAACGCTCCTAAATCTCATACTTGACAACTTGTGGTCAGCATGATAGCCATTCCAAACTATGCATGAAGGAATCCCATAGAAGTGGGAACATACCTCAATGACAGTGCTCAAGTAATCAAGAACAGCTGGTATTTTAGCTTCAGCCGAGTGATTGTATATCTGGAACATCGTAGAAAAGACAAAGGAGATTAACTTGCTGTGTAAAAACAACGTTCAAGCATAAAATAGGAACAAGAAAAGAAAACTAGTGTTTAGCTTCAACTGAGTCACTGTATATCTGAAACATCACTAGAAACTTTTCAGTTTTTACTTTCTATTACTTTGTCCACAACCAAATCCGATCGTCTATACTCAGCTCATCCCTACAAAACATTTCTCTATTCACATCCCACAAATATTGCTGAAATCTTGTGCAAAATGCCATTGATGGAAGAATATTTGGGAACAAAGGGAGAAGTACAGACAAGGAAAAAATAAATTGCGTGTACACAAAAATATATCAGAAACTTAAAACAAACATACAACCATGAGCATATTTATGAATTAAGTTTTGACACAAATCCATAAGTAGCCAATTGCAGTGAATGAGATCTTAACAATAAAAAATGCCTTAGGATAAGAGTTCATCTAAATTCATCTTTTGTCAAGTTATTTATCTTATTTTAGGTTGTTTCCAACTTTGTCAGCCTTGATTGTAAAACATTTATAAAGTGGAAATTCTAGAAAAAAATTAAGCTATGCAATCCCAAGATGGAGAATTGTAGTATTAAAAGAAATGACAACTTAAAGAAAATTGATGAGGGATATAGTTGACTAATAAAAGAAAATAATCTTAGCAGTTGTTAACGGGCTTCATTTTTAAATATAAAAGTATGATCATACAATAAAAGGGAACAATGCCCAATTAATTGCCATAAGCTTTACTTAGATCCTCGGGATAGACTTCACACATACATAAGCCACAAAGGCTAAAAAAATCTCCATATGATCTTATTATATTTAGCAAAACAGCCAATCTAAATTAGAAATTAAAATAACTTGATGTCATGGATACCTAATGGCAATTGATGAAGAGATGTACACGGACTTGCCACCTATTTGAAGACAATAAAAAAAGTAGAGTATACAAACTAATCCTACTATCTATTAAAGCAATCACATAGGTTTTGCTTTGCACGCTTCATAGAGATGGCCGAAAGTGAATTTAATTAAGGACAAATTGATGGTACATTATTCTTCTAGAATGTACATGATGGAGAAAAAAAAATATTTCCATCATTTTTGTTGATGACAAAATCTCGACTAATAAGCCATTGAAAAAACAGAGTAATTGACAAACTTAATAAGAAGTTTAAAACAAAGTATCTAAAACAAATAATTCATTGGAATGGATTTGACCCGAAGGAAAAAAATGTAACATTACCTCCCAACACAAATACATACTTAATATGTTGATAGAAAAAGAAATGTTCGAGTGCAAGCTAATCGAAATGCCCATTGAATTAAACACAAATCAAAGGAAATCAAATATAAAGTTCTAGTTGAATGAGGGAGATAAATAAAAAAACTAATATACTTGTCTCATACAAAGCCACATATTTAATCTGAGGTCATTGAAGTAAGCCAAACCACATGCTTCATTGAAAAACACATGAAAGTTATCTCAACAATCTTGAGACGTAAGATCTACAACTAGGAAGAGTTATTTTTCAGAATGAAAAAATGAGTAAAGAGATAGTGAGGTCACAATAAATACCAGCTGAAAATACACTACTAACAAAATATTAGTGTCCAGTAAATTAGAAAGCCAAAATTTCCCACCAAATAGCCCTACTGCCTAACGCTTTCTTTAAAAACTTCACTCGCTCACCCCTTGCAAGAGTCCCTAATCTGCGTGTCCTTGCTAGTTGGTGGCCCCTTGAAGAATTTATGCCAGTAAACACTCCATTTAACCACCACTCACCTATGCTTGTCGTAGATTGCTAGCCTGTAGTTGGTCATTTTCCCTTGCCGGAATGGTTCTCAACGCTTACTCCTACATTGCTTACTGTGGTTCACCATTCCAATCTCTCCTGCTTTTCTAGTTAGAAGTTACTCCTTAGTCTTTGACACTTTCTGGAGTCATCATACTATGCTTGACCTCAATTCCAAACCGTAAATCCATAATCGGGAATGTCATCCTTGCTAGCCCTATTCATCAATCTTTCTTCATTTTTTTGCTCATGGTTGGCATTTTCAACTGGTCTCATTAACATCATTGATCCCTTTGGTTCAATCTTATTGGCATTCAAACTCATTGCCCCCATTCCAACACAATCCCCTCCTTTGACACATCGACTACCCCTCGAGGTTTGGATTAAGTTAATCCATACTTGGGAATGTTACTTCGTTGCCAATATAATCTCGTGGCCTTTGTTTCCCTAAGTTTCCTCCCCAGCTTTCAGAGCATTTGTGGCTGTTTGTTGTTGGTTGCAAATTTCAATCCATCGCTAAATTTGTTGGGTGATCAAATAATTTAGGTTCTCGGCAGCCATTGCCCATTTATTGCCTTTTGGTCTTTTAACAATATTCATACGCTCAACACAAGTGGCCTTCCACTTTCCATGATTAAGCCAATCTTATTTTTATATAAGCTGAGATTCCCAACTAGAAACTTTATCGTCTTCTTTTATGGGCAAGCTGTCATTAGAATGTCCCAATCTTTACTCATACATTCTTTTATGTCTAGCCTGCACTTGATTGGAAACTATTCTATTGGGCTTCTTGATCCTTATCATATTCTTATACGATTATCTTTAAAAAAAGAATGCTCTAAATAATTCTCACATCAATCCTACTACAAAAGTGGCTACCAAATGCGTATTTTAACATGGCCTCCTCACTTTAACTATTCCAAGAAATTACGTATCACTCCTATTTGAATTGCATTGCTTTGGTTTCAACTACACTACTTCAACCAATGTGCTTTCTTTTTCAAATTTCTATTTTGGAAAACATTTGCAAATAGATGTAGCTATCACTCAACTTTCTAGACTGTATGTAGCTAAAGCTTTGGTTGAATTATATATTTTTGTTTGTCTAGATAAAGAGGTTGTGATTAGCTCATCATCATATGGCTATTGGCATAAGATTGAATTTGAAAGCATTCATGCCAAAATTGTCATAAACTCACTAAATATTTAATAGCTCACCAATAATTGATGAAATTGGCTCGTTGATCCTCACATTTAGGAAAAAACAAAGTATACCTATGAACAAATTCTACCATTCATATGTGAAAGATGCAATTCCGCGTAATATATTTGAAGGTTGCACACAAAGCATGAAACCAATTCTTGATCATAACATGAAATCAAAACATTGGAGCCTTCACTTGTTGACTCAAAACCCATGAATGTCATCAATGACTTATTGCATCAGATCCTCCAAATTAGTTAGCACCTCAACCACTTCCTATTGTTGTGGATGCCAGTGCCCAAAGTTAATGTTATTCTTTTGAATTTAAAGCTATAAAGCATTATGGACTAGTCACTAAGATTTACTACTTTATGATTCAAATAAGAGTTATTTTTTCCTTTTTTGAGAAACCACTCATCTCTCAAAGCGACACTTCTGCTTATGTCATTATGTCACTTAATTGGATCGTTATTTTTAACATTTCTATCCAACAATTCCTTGTTTTTGCTTCATGTTATACTTACCTCATCATTTGTTTAAAACAATTTTGTTTAAAGCCTGGTGATTTCTCGTAGCAGTGCAAAAGTTGAATTTTAATGCCATTAAACAGATATGATACCTTGTTAAGAAGAGATCAAACTTGGTTATGAGATAAAGTTCTTAAAAAAACAAATAAATCATGAAATAAAGATGGTTTTGAATTTTCTAGGTTATCACAAAAACTCACCAACTAATTGTTTACTTCAACTGTATGAAGAATAAGAAAACCATGTGAGAAATTAGAGATAGAAAAATCAAAATGCTGTTATCACCAATACCATACCTTGCTGATAAGATTCTTCTGAGTAAATTTTAGCGCCTTTAAATTTTCTTCGGTGCATGTCTGGATTTTGCTCTTTATTACCTCCAACTATGTGTTAAAATGACGACAGAATCAAATTAATCTAATCTTAATCAAGAAAAATAGGACTGATAAGAAAGAAATCATTAAACCGTGGCAAATTAAACACCAATTATAATTTACTACAGCTTAGCTGTTCGGTTAAGATACAAATTTGTGGTTTCTACAACTGATAAAAAATAAAAAATAATAATAATAACAATAATAATAATAATAATAATAATAATAATAATAATAATAATAAAGAAAGAATAAGAGAAACATTGCTATGTTGAAAGTTGAAATGCCTTTGACATTTATAGCGGTCACCAAATACATCTTTCCCAAAACTTTACTTCATTTGACAAAATAGGCATAAAACCTTAAAAAGCATTTTACAAAGAGGCAAAAATTAACATCATAAACTAAAACTACGTATGAGATTACGTCTCCATTCAGATTAACAGACACAAATATACTAAGGGCATCTTCTAAAAGCATGTCCTTCAGATGCCATAGCTCGTGTAAAGGTGTAACTATAAATCTGGCTAAATGGGGGATTAGGTGATTCAATTTTAAGTTTAAGGCTTTATGGGTGACCAAAGCTTGGTTTATACGGACTGATTAAGGATGAGTTGATAAAAGTTCTAAGAAGGTATCATGCCATAGCTTGAGATTAAAACAACTATAAAGTGGGAATGCAATTCCCTATAAGAGTATCACTCCCTTCCTAAAAACTTATTGCTTATGCATCGAAAAAAATTTGCAGTTCTTTCCATAGTTTCTTTTGCATGTAATATTCTATAATTTCTCTTGAATCATTTAATATATTTATTATTGCTACGAATCATATGTGCGATGTTACATCATTTTAAAATCTCATAAATGAACGACCACTTTGCATTTTTAATATTTCAACCTATGATTGAATATCATGCTATTGTTATCCTCATGAAATTTGATTTAAGATATAGTTAATACTTATGATTTGATACGTCAATCGGTTATTATGATTATAATTCTATATGTTATGCTACTGAAATAATGAATTCATAGGCTATGCTACTATGATGATTATGGTTGTTATGCCATGCTACCACGATTATAAAATTCAATTGTATGTTATTTGCTCTTACAATAAAAAAACTATTGCACGTTGTGTGAATGCAAAGGAAACCATGCACATGAATAAGAAGAAAAAACAAAAAAAAAAAAGAAAACCCTTGAGAACTTATATCCTAGAGCATTACCTTACCATTCAATGAGAACAACATATATTTCACAGGCAGGGGTGGACCCAGGTAGGGTCCAAGAGGGGCAATTTAACCTTTTGTCCCTCCTGAAATATTATTTTTTCCCCTTACTTTGCATTTCATTGCCCTAGCCCATCCCATGCAAATTAACAGACAGAAATATACAAGGGCATCTTCTAAAAGCAAGTCCTTCAGATGACCATAATTCGTGTGAAGGTGTAACTATAAAACATAAAAACTATTGCACGTTGTGTGAATGCAAAGGAAGCCATGCACATGAATAAAAAGAAAAAACAAAAAAAAGAAAACCCTTGAGAACTTATATCCTAGAGCATTACCTTACCAGTCAATGAGAACAACATATATTTCACAGGCAGGGGGTGGACCCAGGTAGGGTCCAAGAGGGGCAATTTAACCTTTTGTCCCTCCTGAAATATTATTTTTTCCCCTTACTTTGCATTTCATTGCCCTAGCCCATCCCATGCAAATTAACAGACAGAAATATACAAGGGCATCTTCTAAAAGCAAGTCCTTCAGATGACCATAGTTCGTGTGAAGGTGTAACTATAAAACAGGTTTAAGATAATTAGGTGATTCAATTTCAAGTTTAAGGCTTTATGGGTGACCCAAGCTTGGTTTATACGAACTGATTAAGGATGAGTTGATGAAAGTTCTAAAAAGATATCATGCCATAGCTTGAGATTAAAACTATTATAAAGTGGGTGGAAAAATGCAATTCCCTATAAGAATATCATTCCCTTCCTAAAAACTTGTTGCATATGCATCGAAACATATTTGCAGTTTTTCCATAGAATCTTATGCATGTAATATTCTATAATTTTTCTTAAATCCTTTAATATATTTATTATTGCTATGA
This sequence comes from Phalaenopsis equestris, assembly GCF_001263595.1. Lineage (NCBI taxonomy): Eukaryota > Viridiplantae > Streptophyta > Magnoliopsida > Asparagales > Orchidaceae > Phalaenopsis > Phalaenopsis equestris. The sequence goes on from NW_018164577.1 coordinate 974,507, forward strand.
ATCATATATGCAATTTTACATCATTTTAAAATCTCATAAATGAACGATCACTTTGCATTTTTAATATTTAAATCTATGATTGAATATCATGCTATTGTTATCCTCATGAAATTTGATTTAAGCTATAGTCAATACTTATGATTTGATACGTCCATCCGTTATTGTGACTATAATTCCATATATTATGCTACTGCAATGATGAATTCATAGGTTATGCTACTAATGCTTCTGAAATAATGAATTCATAGGCTATGCCACTATGATGATTATGGTTGTTATGCCATGCTACCACGATTATAAAATTCAATTGTATGTTATTTGCTCTTACAATAAAAAAACTATTGCACGTTGTGTGAATGCAAAGGAAACCATGCACATGAATAAGAAGAAAAAACAAAAAAAAAAAAGAAAACCCTTGAGAACTTATATCCTAGAGCATTACCTTACCAGTCAATGAGAACAACATATATTTCACAGGCAGGGGGTGGACCCAGGTAGGGTCCAAGAGGGGCAATTTAACCTTTTGATCCTCCTGAAACATAAGTTTTTCCCCTCTTGAAATATTACTTTGCATTTCATTGCCCTAGCCCATCCCATGCAGATTAACAGACAGAAATATACAAGGGCATCTTCTAAAAGCAAGTCCTTCAGATGACCATAGTTCGTGTGAAGGTGTAACTATAAAACAGGTAATAGGGGATTAGGTGATTCAATTTCAAGTTTAAGGCTTTATGGGTGACCCAAGCTTGGTTTATACGAACTGATTAAGGATGAGTTGATGAAAGTTCTAAAAAGATATCATGCCATAGCTTGAGATTAAAACTATTATAAAGTGGGTGGAAAAATGCAATTCCCTATAAGAATATCATTCCCTTCCTAAAAACTTGTTGCATATGCATCGAAACATATTTGCAGTTTTTCCATAGAATCTTATGCATGTAATATTCTATAATTTTTCTTAAATCCTTTAATATATTTATTATTGCTATGAATCATATATGCAATTTTACATCATTTTAAAATCTCATAAATGAACGATCACTTTGCATTTTTAATATTTAAATCTATGATTGAATATCATGCTATTGTTATCCTCATGAAATTTGATTTAAGCTATAGTCAATACTTATGATTTGATACGTCCATCCGTTATTGTGACTATAATTCCATATATTATGCTACTGCAATGATGAATTCATAGGTTATGCTACTATGATGATTATGGTTGTTATGCCATGCTACCACGATTGTAAAATTCAATTGTATGTCATTTGCTCTTACAGTAAAAAGCTATTGCACGTTGTTGTGTGAATCCGAAAGAAGCCATGCACATGAATAACAAGGGGAAAAAAACCTTTGAGTATCGTAAATCATTACCTTACCCCCTCCCTCCCCCCGCTCTCCCAAATCAAATTTAGTTCTTTAATTATATGAGAGGACAATTTAGTCTTTTGCCCCTTCTGATCCCCCCTCCCCTCTCAAAAATAGGCTAGTTCCGCCCCTAAATAAATAATCACAGGTAGTAATTTCAAGTACAACTTCAGAAAATATGGGTGCAGAGTATCATAAGCATGTTCATTAAGATTGGCACTCAGTTGGATGTACCAAAAAGTTTGCAATCTATTCATAGAAGATTACCGGCAAGATACAGCATCAAATTTACAGATATATCAAAAGCTACTTGTCAATAGAGTCTCCACAGTAACTTACCTCACGAAACAAGGCCCTGGTCTCTTTCAAATCTTTTTCATTCAAGTCCAGGAATACCTGAATACCGTTACATTTAACAAATTGATGGTACATAAATTTATGAAGTGCACTACATATTGAGCATAGGACAAAATTGAATAAAAAATAAGTATGAATCATTTGAAAGAACTAAATGAAGAGTTAATTAGTAACAATTGATAATAATTCTGCAATTCCTCACTTTTCTAAATTTATATGCCAACAATTCAAAGTGAAATGATTGATCATTGCAAATTATCCTACAGCTCTAAGTTAAGTTAATGGTAAGAAAACAGAAACTAACTGATGACATGGTGAATTACTTAATAAGGACTGTCGCATTGTAAAAACACTTTATATTGCCAATCAATCAGCACATAGGTTATTGTCGGCCATTAAAATACCCTTCCTCTTTGAAAAAAAAAAAAAAAAAAT
>NW_018164577.1:976738-982806 GCF_001263595.1 Phalaenopsis equestris
TGTGATGGTTCATATATATATATATGTAGATTTTTTTTAAAATAATATTTTAATTTAAAATTGAGACTGAATGGATGTCATTCATTTAATAGTTTAAGTAATCGAGCAAAACATCACAAGAACACACCTATCCCGAGGAATAGACATATTACTTGGTGGTGAGACTCAATTAAATAAACTAATGAATTCATGACATCCATTTTGGTATGCGAACATTTTATTTTGACAGACAAGTTCTCCTACATAATATTAAAAAATTAGATAGGGTTTATATTATCTGGGTTTTTAAAGCTCTTTATAGAGGCAAACCCCTATAGTTAATTACCTCTCAAATGACTGAAGTCACTTAAGAGAACTCTCGATGATGATCAGAGGCATTTATGTTCATGAATTCGAAGTTTAGGGTTTCTAAGATTGAACATAGAAAAGTCAGGTGGGAAAAAAACCAAATAAGAACATTTATTTCTAGAATCAAAGGAAAAAAAAGTAGGGGATGTCATGGATCCTGAGGAAAACCTCGGTGACTTCCCAAACTATCCTATTACTTGACTTCAATTTTGATATGTTATTTGATGTTTTATCCTGCAAATTTTATTATTTAGAACTTATATTTGTGTGACACGCCTGGAAAATAGGAGGGTTTACGTCGTATCGGACGACGACCTTGGAACTTAAAGCGAGTTAGGACTTAGATTGCACAACCTAGCTGTGCAAATGCCTAAAAGATAAAGTGAGGATTTATGTCACGCTAGGCAAACCACCTCGAAATCCTATAGCTAGTTATTTAATTCTAAGGAAAGGTTTGTTGTTGTAGACCTGTTTCTTCTCTCGAAGTTGTTGTTCTGTAAATCCTCGTCGTGTTGCCCACAGTATTAGCTCAAAGTTCCACGTCGTAGCAGTTTCAGGTATGATGTTAAGTTTAAATGTACATGTAATTGTTGGGTTGGTGGTATGCCGCTTTATACCTCCTATAAAACCATATTATTGACCTCCTATTATAAGAGGTATACTACAAATAAATAAAAGAAAGAGTAGGAGGTGCAGTAAAAGAAAGCAGTAAATAGTGCAGTAAGGAAAATAATAGTAAAGAAAATGCAGTAAATGTACAGTAAAAATGAGCAGTAGAATGTGCACTAGAGACAATAAAATGCAATAAATATAAAATAAATTTGTGTACTTGACGGGTTTGCTATTCCTGTGAATGGGATTAGCGTCACATGTAAAAATAAACAAGTATAATGGGAAATTTAGCAGGTGGGACAAACATGCATTTATGTATAAAAGAACAAGTGGGAATGCATCTCATGAAAGACTCAAACAAAAACTGGGAGTGACCCACGAAAACTCAATAAAAATCTTAGAAAATGAACGAAATACCGAAGAAAACCGTAAGCATTCAGGTCGGGGTGGACACAAAATCAGGACCCTGGGTCGAAAGCAAGACCCTGAGGCACTAATAAAACAGTTAGCACCATGTATGTGCGGTCCAACACTAAGTAAAAGATTGTCGGCTTAACAATCATAGAAAATGTTAATTCATAGCATCGTTCATATGACTGACCCGTGAATTTTTCATAAAATATTCAAGAAAGATTTCATTTTTCAAAAGTGATTTTGATTTGTCATGCACTTAAAAGATTTTTGTTTTTTTTAATTAATTATGTGTGTGTGTGTGTGTGTATAGGGGTGTAAACGAACCGAACACGAACAAACAAAGCTTGTGTTCGTGTTCGGTTCGTTTAAAATTTAATTTGTTTGAAATAAGCTCGTGTTCGTTTCTTAACGAACGAGCCGAACACGAACCGAACACGAGCTGTTCGCGAACGACGAGCCAGTTTGACATCCCTAATATTAATATATAAAAATAATATTATATATTAATTATATAACTTATATTATATAAATATACAATATTTATATTAGTATATTACTACTATAGTATATTAATATATTATTATTATTATTTTATTATATATTATAATTCATAAAATTTAATGTTTTAAAATATAATAAATTTTTTTTATCTAATTATTTTATATTATTTTATATTTCAAACAATAACGATTCGAACACGAACGAACGCATCACTGTTCGTGTTTGGTTCGTTTAACTAACCGAACGAAAAAAATTTGTTCGCGTTTGTCTCGTTTACTTATCGAACGAATCGAACACGAACTCATTGACGAACCGAACACGAACTGTTCGCGAATAACGAGCTTTTTTGACAGCCCTATGTGTGTGTATATATATATATATTATTTAAAGAAATTTTCATACCTTAGAAAGTTAATAAGTCGGTTCTATTGTTAGGCTGGAACTTCTAACTGTCTGTAAAAGCAAAGGGTGACTCTTTAGTAAGTGTTTTAGAGACGATAATGTCAATCTCTAATTCTCTCAAATTCACTGAGTCAGGATTGTGCTAGAGCTTCTCACACATACCTAGATGTCTTTTTCATCATTGTCCTTAAACCCCGAAACCGTCCTACTTACAGCCTTATGTGATGGTTCATATATAATGGAAGTCATATATGTGCGCTTATGTTTTAGACATAAGTACCTAAATCAAACCAAGAAGTAAGAAAAGAAAAAAGAAAAAAAAATGGGGTGAGAGAGAGAGAGAGAGAAAGGGCTAACCCACCTGAAATAGTAAAGAAGTGAAACGAAGAGAGAGAATAACAGATGGGTTAGCCTAAAAAAAAAAGAAAACGCTAAAAATCTTTTTAGAACAACAAGCAAATCAGCCCCACCTTTATGTAATATCTTGTATGGGTACACTATGAAGAGTTCAATCCATTCCTACCGCTCAATTCCTATATGTTTCCATATTTGACATCCACCTCACTTCCCTCTGAGTTTATGCCACCCAAACCTCTCATATCGCAATAAAGGTACCCTCATCACCACATTTTTAAAAGTGAAACACAAATTTTCATGCATATGTTTACGACGTAAGAATGTTATAAGTGCAAACATCCAAGTTGGAGTATTAGATATCTACACACACATATATACATATATATAAGAATTGTATGACCCATGCATAAATATAAAATAATCGTGGATGTAGATAGAAGCATTTACATACGCATCAAATGAGACTTATGTTCTCACATATCAGACACCTAAACCACTCATATTTACATACCTACGCAAGATTCAATAGTAAAAGTCAACTAAACCTCTCCAAAACAGGTGCCGAAAAGCCAACAAAACTTCTCCAAAACAAATGCCAAAAAGCCAACAAAACTTCCAAAACAAATGCCAAAATGCCAACAAAACTTCTCCAAAACAGGGCAAAAGTGCAGCTCATACATCAGAAAAAACAGGCCAAAACCTGCAGCCTACCCCTCACCAAAACAGTGCAAAAAAGCAAACAAAACTTCTCCAAAACAAGTGCCAAAATGCCTACAGCCCAAAAACCACCGAAATCAGGCTAAAACCGAAGCCCACAAACCACCAAAATCAGGCTAAAACCGCAACCCAAACCTCCCCAAAACCAGGCCAAACATAGCCCATAAACCGCTAAAATCAGGCTAAAACTGCAACCCACAAACCGCCAAAATCAGGCTAAAACCGCAGCCCAAACCTCCCCAAAACCAGGCCAAACCGCAGCCCATAAACCTCCAAAATCAGGCTAAATTCACATCCCACAAACCACCAAAATCGGGCCCAAAACTGCAGCCCAACCCTCCTCAAAACCAGGCCAAACCACAGCCCATAAACCGCCAAAGTCAGGCTAAAACTGCAGCCCACAAACCACCAAAATCGGGCCCGCAGCCCAAACCTCCCCAAAACCAGGCCAAACCACAGCCTATAAACCCCAAAATCAGGCTAAAACCGCAGCCCACAAACCACCAAAATCGGGCCCAAAACCGCAGCCCAAACCTCCCCAAAACTAGGCCGAACCACAGCTCATAAACAAAGATCGAAACCTTTCCAAAACAGTACTTAAATCAGCCCAAAAACTTAAACCCTTCCGAAACAGTGAATAATCAGCCCTAAAACAATGTTTGAATCTGCCCCAAACCATAAGTATAGGCACCCAAAAATAGCGAGTTTACAAACTCAGCAGATGTATTTTTGGTCTTTCCAAATCAACAAATAAATCATCTCATTACTGCTAAAAAAAATGTTCATATATCAGGCAGTGCTAAAGAAATGTTCATCCAAGTCATGAACCATCCAGAAGTACAAAGTAAATGAAGATTTCATTTATGATGTTAAAACTCTCCCAACTTAAGATGATAGGGGAAGAGGGAGCCTCTTCTTCTCTTCTCCTCTTTTTTTTTGTTTTGTTTTTTTTGTTTTTGTTTTTTTTTTCAAAATCAGCTACATAAAGAGCAAATGAGAGCTTCAACACCCCTCTTCATACCACCAAAATGAAAGCCTAAATGAATATTCTAAGCATTGTTTTTGGAATCGGCCAAATGGGGAGCAAAGAGAAATTCCTAAAAAAGAACTACTCTAAATTCCAAATATTTTTCCAACCATGCCAAAGTGAGAACATGTATATCTATATATATGCTTCAGCAAAACAGTGAAATAATGAGCAGGTAACAGGTATCCGAATTATTTTAAGATGGCCACCGAAACTTCCTCACAATGGTAGATCAAATGAGAATGTAGCAAATAAACCAAGCATGGATCTTATAAATGTCAAGAGGCTTTATCCTGTCATGAAACTAATAGGCAAGCAGGAATTTCAACTTCAAACTGCATCAATAAGCAAAATTAGAGGTGTTTCTCCATATGTAAAGAAAAATCGTACCTCTTGAATTTCCATAAGCACCCCAAATGAACAAAGCCTTTGCCTTTTATTTGACTAAACATGAAGAACTTCCAATTTCTATAATTCTCCCATACACAAGCATAGTGATAAGCAGGTAAGGAAAATGATGTTCGCTTGCTTGATGGGAAATATATATGGATTGAAACATAAGTATAATGAGTATCTTCGTTAAAATCCTCAACAATGCATGAAAAAGGGAGGAATGACTTACCTTGGACTTACCGAGGGCAAAGCGCATGCGATAGGGACGGGAGGAAGTAGCGACAAGCGACGCAGAGTGGCGTGGAGAGTAGGTGGCGACAGAGGGCATGGTGACAGGGAGAAGCTTTTAGGCATAGGTGAGAGTACGACGAGGGGATCTCGGGTCGAAACTGCGCGAAGAAGAGAGCTACTCGGCTAGGGTTCGAACGCGGCCGCTCGTGGGAGGAGGAGGATCGGGTCGACCGAATGGCATGCGGTGGGATAGGGCTCGCGTGCGACTCGAGAGGAGTAAAATCGAGCGAAAGGGAAGTCGGGTGCGTGACTTAGGGATTTAGAAATTTAGGAATTCTCTTTTTTGTAAAAAAAATGTTTAATACTTAGAATTTCACAATTCACACGCTATTCGTTTATGCACGAAATCATATCAAAATAAGTGTCCTTCCTAAGTGAAATTAACGTTCCGGACGCGTTGGCGCGGTCCGTTTCGTCATCCGAGGTCTTTCGAACAATCTTGTAGAAGATCGGGTCAATGCGTCGAATTCAATTTTCTTAATATTTTGGGTTTGCAATCAATCGTTTCAAAATCTTATTTAAGTTTTGATTAATTATGCAACATTTAAAGGCATAAGCGACGTGAATTGCAATAGTTAAATGTGTTGATTGTTCGAATTGCAAAATTTGTGCGCGTGAATATGCAAATTGGGAATGAGGCAATCTTAGGGCTTAATGATCCTATAGAGACTCCTTTTGAGTTCCCTCATGTTGGTTTCAACATCCTATGTTTTAGAGGCCAGAAACCACACATGCGGAACTCCAAAAGAGTAAAGAAGTAGTTTGAATTTCTAAAATAAGGTGGGTCATACTACTAAGACTCTAAGATAGTCAATGGGAGAATCATAATGCTAGACCCTAAACGCTAAGAAGAAAAATAGACCTCGCTAAAAATGAGATCAACTGCTATCTTAATCAATTTCAAATAAGAAACATAATTTTCACTGTAACTAGCACACAGAACTATTAAAACTCACTTCAACAAACTTCATGACGCGGGAGCTATCAACACCACTGTCGCTCTTCC